>NC_067224.1:775000-1075000 GCF_019924925.1 Ctenopharyngodon idella
ATGGAAGTTGTTTTATAATTAAAGGGCACTTATAATGCCCCTTTCACAAGATGTAATATAAGTCTCTGGTGTCTCCAGAATGTGTCTGTGAAGTTTCAGCTCAAAATACCCCACAGATCTTTTATTATAGCTTGTCAAATTTGCCCCTATTTGGGTGTGAGCAAAAACACGCCGTTTTTGTGTGTGTCCCTTTAAATGCAAATGAGCTGCTGCTCCCGCCCCCTTTCCAGAAGAGGGCGGAGCTTTAACAGCTCAACAACAACAAAGCTGGAGAATCTCACGCAGCCAAAATGAGGATTGTCAGTAACGGTGTTCAGCCTTACATTGTTCAAACCTGGAGTCGACACTGATGGAGAGACTCAGGAAGAAGTTACAACTTTTAGAATGAAACTGGACGTTTCTGAATGGTTAGTGGATAAATTTATGTAGTTGCTGTGGAGTTGATTCAACTCATCCACTAGCATGTGCCGTCATGTTAATCTTTTGTGCTAAACCCGTATGGACGCCCACTATACATAGCGTACCTGTTTGCCAAACAGAGCCATACATACCAGGCTAACGTTTATGATTGCTATCAAACACTGTGAATGGTTTAATATTTTTCCAAAATATCGCTCGGACAGAAACACTAATTTTTTTAGCAATCGAGCTTGTCAAGGTCAACTTCAGGCTATCCAAGCTAACGAGACTTTAAATAGTGTTCAGTGCTCGTCTGTGCAGCCAATGACAGAACAGTTAGCATGCTTTGCCTGAACTTTTGTCATGGCGTTAGAACTGGTACACCGTTGACGCTTGTGAAAACAAAATGGCGGCCGTGGGTGGAAACGTGCAGATTAATATTATAATAAGATCCTCTTCCTACGTCACAAGTGGAGTAAAATCTGAGCAGCTCGTTTTTTCACATGCTTGCAGAGAAAGACTTACCAAAACAAAGTCACTGGGTTGTCCTTTTTCACATTTTCTGGGTTGGTAGATGCACCAGGGATTATAGCACTTAAACATGGAAAAAGTCAGATTTTCATGATATGTCCCCTTTAATCTAATTTCCACCATCTTCAGATTATTAAAAAGTTTTTCACACTTAAGAAAAAAAATATAATTCTTTTAACATATGAAAGGTTCTTTGTGCACATGGAACCCAAAATGGTTCTATATGAGATATATATAAAGATTATTTTGGAACCTTTATTAGAAGGGGAGAAAAAGAGTTTTGTAAGAGTGTTGTATTTAAAGTTGTAGAAGATGAGTGTGGAGGTGAATCTGGTCAGACTGTCTTATGTTTGACTGCAAATGCAAAGATGAAAAACAAGTGGGGAAAAACAAAAAAAAAAAAGATTTAATTAGTTTGTTACAATCATGAGATCCTAAAAATGGTCAAGTATTCTCTGTCTTTGAACACCGTTGTGTGTCTGTAAATGTGCACATGAAGAGGTCTAATTAAAACCTCATTATACTCTAGGACTTCAAAATGAGAGCAATCTCTCAAAATGAACTACAGAGTCTCACATAGACTTGATTCTGAGCAAATGGAACAAAAATAACCCTTTCATTTATCGTATCTCTTCTCATATCTCTCCTTCGCTTTATTACTTAATTAAAATCTGAAAGGTTACCCTATCTTTACTGTGTTTTAATATCACACAGCAGAGTGTAAGAAATCCATCATCCAACTCCACCACAAAATGTCTATTATACTTTTTCTTCATAATAACTGTATTATTATGAAATATTCACATAACATCACTAAAGTGGTTCAATTCTAGTGAAACGTCTGCTTTCATCCAAAGAAAATGATCCAGTTAAAGTTTGGAAATACCTTTTTCAGTCTTGTTTTGTTCTGTATTTTAACACAGGCTGCTTGAAAAAACTCTTCTGTGCACCACATGACGATGCCTTAAAAAATGAATTCAAGCCGCGTGTCACAGTCCATTCCACACCTCACATGCTCTCCTCGTCTGTTTCACTCTGGCACTTCCTCCTCCTTTATGGCTCAATCCTGTTAAATCACTGTTCAGATGTAATCTACATTTCAAACCTAATGAAGAAGTAATGATGTTCCTCCATTAAACTGTGAGCGGCTCTTTTAGTCTAATCATACGCTCAGCCCTGCTCCGGCTCTTCTGTTCTTCTGGTCGAGGACTTTCCTCGGATAAATTCCAAATATAATGAAAAGGAAAATTGCTTCCCCAGAAACCCGTGTAGATTCATCATCTGACACTTTAAATGCAATTACACACAAGTCATCGAGTGACCAAGCAATACCATACTACTCAACAAGCAAACCAACTGATCAACCGAATGACTAACCATTTAAAGGGGACCTATAATGCCCTTTTACAAGATCTCTGGTGTCCCCAGAGATCATTTATTATAGCTTGTCAAATTTGCCCCTATTTGGGTGTGAGCAAAAACACGCCGTTTTTGTGTGTGTCCCTTTAAATGTAAATGAGCTGCTTTAACGGCTCACGCTTCGGTCGCTCAACAACAACAAAGCTGGAGAATCTCACGCAGCCAAAATGAGGATTGTCAGTAACGGTGTTCAGCCTTACATTGTTCAAACCGGAGTCGACACTGATGGAGAGACTCAGAAAGAAGTTACAACTTTTAGAATGAAACTGGACATTTCTGAATGGTTAGTGGATAAATGTGCTGGCCTTTGCAAATAGTTGTCTTTACAGAAAACGTACACAGTTTTTCAAGATAGTTTTTTACACTGTTCTTTACAAACGTGTGGTTATAAAGTATATAAACAAGGTTTAAAATAGACGACGGACATATGGTCTATAGGACAAAAATAGCTTTAGCCACATTGGTTGTGGAACTGGCTAACAGGCACATCGAATGAAATGGAGATTTGCTGAAAAAAAAATTAAAAATAAACAGTGTGACACTCACTTCTTCTGGAGGATCACGAACAGTTGGTACAGATCCATCCTTGAGTACCAACTTTTTAGCAAAGCCTGCCTTGTATTGTCCTTCATTCACAAAGCATTCTCGAGTGAAATGATTTGTGCAGACATAAACGAATTTAGGTAGATTTTGGGGTGCATTATCTTCAAAAATAAAACGAATCCACTGCGTCCTCAGTCGCTCAGATGTTGGGAAAAAAATCAAGACTCTCATGTTCACTCTTACATCCAAAAACAGAACACCAGGATCGCTTATGAGACATTGTTGACGCTACAGCTGCTCGATCGCGGAGAAAATGGTGGACAGCGTACAACTCACTGAGGGCGGAAACTATGGTAATGCAGGACTGTCAGTCAGCGGCCGTGGGCGGGGCCTAGAATCAAAACAGCATGTCTAATGAGACTGCTTTGGTTTAATGGGGATTAAAAAAAAAAAAAAATCAGTGGGTGGATTTTTATCATTGTAGGGTGGTTGTGTTCACACACTGCCAACACATTTATTGTCAGTAATATTAGAAAGTTACGAAATCAACTTTTATATTCTAAATTATATGTACAGCTGATGTCTTTAAACTTACTATAGTTCATTTATTCTAAACAGAGCTCACCAAACTGAAACTATTATGCAGGCATTCAACAATAACAATAAAATGCAAAAGTAAAGCAGCACATGAACTGCTCAGCAAAAACAGGTTTCTACATCTGCAATGTTTTTGCAGTCAAACAATGCAGTGTTTAACGTCTCAGATGGTGCCACAGATTGTCTAGGACAGTGTCTCTCCATGGAAAACTGTGTTTCATCCGCAGCTGTGTGAGCCGTGCTGAGGAATGGAAAATGTCCAACTCTAAAGTTGCAATCTAACCAATATATGACTACAAGCTGTTTGCTGCACACAATACATCCGGTGCTACAAGTAATAGGCTACTATAAATAAATACCTCTTAATGGTATTTAAGATGACTCCTTAGATGGTGTGAGATTTTTGAAAAAGATATAAAGCACCAGAAAGTATAGATGAAAAATCTCCCGCCGACCAGCAGACAGAGACCCTCATTAGCGTTTCTCAGAAAACCGTGGTGGAAAAACAAGATGACTAGGAGCATTTTTCAAAGAATTTATACCTCTACTTCAACTAAATCAATACAAGAGTGTGACCTTTGACCCCCACTGTTCAAAAGTGGTTGTCGTTTTATGAGTCTGGGACAAAACCGATTTACGAATCCACTGGAGCTTCTGTAATAGATGGATTAAAGCAGAAGGGCGCCGACAGCCAGACAGCGTGAGACTATATTTGATGTGTGTCTGTAATGAGCCTCACTGTGCTTTCATAGCGAATGTAAGAGTGAGTGGCATGATCACAGAATATGACCAGGGATCTGCTGGAAAATCCATTCACTGGAAATATCTATAAATTACTTATCTTAAACAACCACTTGAAATTCATCAGTCGAAATGCTCAAATCAATTTGCTTTGTTGCACAAATGATGCCACTTAATGTCACCCTGGAGACGGGAAAATACATTATGCTATATTTACTGAAGAAGGAAAATGTGTCTAAATGTTCTGTCACTTATAATGAGTGACTAGTACACATAAGTACATGTAAGCAGAGTGAACTACATGATCTTTATAATATGGCATTCACATTTCAACCAGCAGAATTATGAATGTGAAAACCAGCGAGATACGCGTATAAGATCTACATGTGTACAGAAAACAATAATTAAAAAAGACAGAATACAAGAACATGTCGCGTCTTAATAATGCAGTGTCTAACCTTCATGCGGTGGATTTTCTCAGAAAATATTTATATATTCATGTTGGCTGTTTAACATGCAGCAAAGCGTTTTGGATTCATGCAAGTTGTCGTACTGTTAATTATTCATACAACTGGAAGAGATTCATTAATCTACAATACTTTTTGGGGTATAATTTTGGTATATTAGTCTCCAAATATAGGATCTATCTATCCATCCATCTATCTATCTATCTACAGCATTCATTTATTCATTCATTTTCACAAATGCATTAGTTTAACCCCTGAGAATCTCACCTTAAATCAAGTGACCAAGGAATTAAACTGAATGAGAAATGGACTCAATCTGTGTAATAAATTCTATCTGAGACAGGATTTTAATGCAGTGAAAACTGCATCTCTCATACACTATTACAGAAGGAGAACAGTCTATATGTGGAATCCAGGTCCTTCATTAGAAGTCATACAGGGTGAATGTGATATCAGCTGTGAAGCAGATACGCCGCTGAATGTTTGACTCATTCTCCTTGTCGGCGTAAGACTAATGAACTGCTGTTCAAAAAAAAAAAAAGCGCTCAATAAGCAACTCTGGCCAGCGTGCAACACTAATCGTGATGCATCCTCTGCCGTACGTCTGTGAGCAGGAGGGTATTTAGCTGTGAGATGCTGCATTTGCTCTTTAATGGGACACGAGCTTATTTACTCTCCTCGGGATCTGAGATCTGCTCAGAGATGATGAGGGATGTTCAGTGTGTTTGATATGTCAGGGTGAACATAATTCACCAAACTGCAATGCCACTCTGTTCCACATAAATGAACAGCGTTTACTGTGAATGCATAAGTAAATCCAATAAATTATGGAGATTTTATTTACTCTCAAATTAAAGGAAAACATATATATATGTGTGTGTGTGTGTGTGTGTGTGTGTGTGTGTGTGTGTGTGTGTGTGTGTGTGTGTGTGTGTTTGCGATATCGCTCTATATCAGCACGGCTGTGATTACCTACGGCCGAATCACAGCGGTGCTGATATACAGCGATATTGCATGCCTACTACATATGTTTACTTTCATGGGGAAAATTATTAAACTCACAATTAATAATCATTAATATATATAGTATTATTAATATTTTAAATCGGTCACATATATATATATATACACAGGTGCTGGTCATATAATTAGAATATCATCAAAAAGTTGATGTATTTCATTAATTCCATTCAAAAAGTGAAACTTGTATATTATATTCATTCATTACACACAGACTGATATATTTCAAATGTTTATTTCTTTTAATTTTGATGATTATAACTGACAACTAAGGAAAATCCCAAATTCATTATCTCAGAAAATTAGAATATTACTCAAGACCAATACAAAGAAAGGATTTTTAGAAATCTTGGCCAACTGAAAAGTGTGAACATGAAAAGTATGAGCATGTACAGCACTCAATACTTAGTTGGGGCTCCTTTTGCCTGAATTACTGCAGCAATGCGGCGTGGCATGGAGTCGATCAGTCTGTGGCACTGCTCAGGTGTTATAAGAGCCCAGGTTGCCCTGATAGTGGCCTTCAGCTCTTCTGCATTGTTGGGTCTGGCATATCGCATCTTCCTCTTCACAATACCCCATAGATTTTCTATGGGGTTAAGGTCAGGCGAGTTTGCTGGCCAATTAAGAACAGGAATACCATGGTTAAACCAGGTACTGGTAGCTTTGGCACTGTGTACAGGTGCCAAGTCCTGTTGGAAAATGAAATCTGCATCTCTATAAAGTTGGTCAGCAGCAGGAAGCATGAAGTGCTCTAAAACTTCCTGGTATACGGCTGCGTTGACCTTGGACCTCAGAAAACACAGTGGACCACCACCAGCAGATGACATGGCACCCCAAACCATCACTGACTGTGGAAACTTTACACTGGACCTCAAGCAACATGGATTGTGTGCCTCTCCCCTCTTCCTCCAGACTCTGGGACCCTGATTTCCAAAGGAAATGCAAAATTTACTTTCATCAGCGAACATAACTTTGGACCACTCAGCAGCAGTCCAGTCCTTTTTTGTCTTTAGCCCAGGCAAGACGCTTCTGATGCCGTCTGTTGTTCAAGAGTGGCTTGACACAAGGAATGCAACAGCTGAAACCCATGTCTTGCATACGTCTGTGCGTAGTGGTTCTTGAAGCACTGACTCCAGCTGCAGTCCACTCTTTGTGAATCTCCCCCACATTTTTGAATGGGTTTTGTTTCACAATCCTCTCCAGGGTGCGGTTATCCCTATTGCTTGTACACTTTTTTCTACCACATCTTTTCCTTCCCTTCGCCTCTCTATTAAAGAGCTCTGTGAACAGCCAGCCTCTTTTGCAATGACCTTTTGTGTCTTGCCCTCCTTGTGCAAGGTGTCAATGGTCGTCTTTTGGACAACTGTCAAGTCAGCAGTCTTCCCCATGATTGTGAAGCCCTCAGAACTAGACTGAGAGACCATTTATAGGCCTTTGCAGGTGTTTTGAGTTAATTAGCTGATTAGAGTGTGGCACCAGGTGTCTTCAATATTGAACCTTTTCAAAATATTCTAATTTTCTGAGATACTGAATTTGGGATTTTCCTTAGTTGTCAGTTATAATCATCAAAATTAAAAGAAATAAACATTTGAAATATATCAGTCTGTGTGTAATGAATGAATATAATATACAAGTTTCACTTTTTGAATGGAATTAGTGAAATAAATCAACTTTTTGATGATATTCTAATTATATGACCAGCACCTGTGTGTATATATATATATATATATGTGACCGATTTAAAATATTAATAATACTTAACTAGAAACTGGCTACTTGAATTATGAACATTTGTTGTTTTGTGTTGAAATATAAAAAAACGAAATTCATTGGAAGAAATATCAGAATATTTATGTTTTAGATTAATTCAATATTTTTAATGCTATTAAATTCTTCTGAATTTCTAGGAAAATCTACAAATTGATATTAGTCACATTGGCATCGTAAAAACAAAACCTTAGTTGTAATAATTAGATTGTGAAAACAGTCATAGTAGTCCATTAAAAAGTTACTCATCAGGCACATTTTCTTATTTTAATCTATGTGTTTTATCAAAATTGCAATGCAATGAATAAAATAAATAAGTAAATAAATAGCCACAATGTATAAATACTTTAAATACACATTTGATTTGTATTTATCATTATATATTGTGTAAAAATGTGTAAAAATGTATTGGTTCTTTTTAAAATTCTTTTTAGTTTTGTTTTTATTTTCGCAGGGTTTGTGAGATGCAGCAGAAACTTTAGTATTTCTGCGGTCATGCCTTCTTGAAATAGTTGAAAGATCTCTGATGTCTTGGTTGTATAACTTTCTGTAAGAGGTGATTTAGACTGCAAAACAATCCTGTCCTTGTAATTGGTCTTTCAGCACATCCAGTACGTCCTTCTGAGAGACATTCAGTTTCCTTCCTTTCATTTCAGCATCCGAAAGCTACAGCGCTAATGGGACTCAAAAAGTGTGAGTGATTATTTTCTTCATTTTCTGAAAGCAACCACCTAACATTACTAACGTTTACCATGTTGAGTGCTACATGTGCAAATTGACCAATTCAGTCAGATCTTTGCTGTGTGGCAATTATCCAGCATGCTTTGCTGCAATGACACACCAGACTTTGAGGTTCACGGAAAGAAAAATAAAAGCTTCTCTGAATGGAGGCAGACCTTGTCTGTCTCGGCTCTCTAAATCACACACATCTTTTGCCTTCTGGGGTGCTTTGACATTTTCACACACAATGGAAGTGAAACATTGACCCTGTCTCAAGACCTAGATGTAATGAAAGTCTCCAAGGTTGTACTCGATTTCAGATAGAAGCAATTGTTTTCTCTGGCTTCTGTTAAACGTTTTATTAAAAGCATTACATATGCCATTATAAAATTATAGCAGCAACTTCATATCCTTACAGCCTTTTTATAGCACATAAACAGGACGTGCATTAAAGGAGAAGCCTTCAGAGACGTAACTTCTCAAAGAGGGTTTTACAGCAGTTATGGTTAGCAGAAGAAATATTTGTGTGCCACTGCAGTGAAGGTCTTTACACTCTTAGAAGAAAAGGTTTTATATGGAAGGTGCTTCATATATAGAAACTTTTAGTGATTCTCATCATGAGATAATTTTATAGATTTCATTTTAATTAATTCATTTTGTTTGAATTCATTTTTGATTGTAATTAAATGTTATGACCTAAACAGCTTGTAAATGGTATCAAGCATGATCACTAGAATAAAATGAAATAATCCATTAAACATGAACGTATAATGATCAAAGTATCATTTATGACATATATATAAACACTTTTGGAACGTTTTGAAATTGTTATATAGAACATTTTCGGCAAAAAAAAAAAAAAAAAAAAATGTGTATGTATGTTAATAATGTTAGCACTATTGCTAGTTACCGTGACTCATTGGGTCTGCTCAGATTTACTTGTCATTTGACCTAATACAAAGTTCTCTCATGAAACTCTAGATGGCACAGGCTTATAGGTCCCGTTTGCACGTCTCTGTTTAAGAGCCAATAAAAACTGAACCTATACAGGTAGCACAATAATTCTTTTTGCATACAAAATCAGAGACTTTACACGTTCAGATCAAACCTCCAACATGCTGCTGTTGTGTTGTTTTCAGCCTCTAATGAGTCTGAGTAATATGCATTTACAACAAAAACAGCACAGCCGCTTAACTGAATACAAATATGTAAATTTCACATGCTCATAACTTCATGAAAAATGCACAGATCATAGAAAATGGCACATCATTATTTAAAGCAGATTCTCACGAATAAATGAACCCAAAATCAACATAATATATTGCGTTGATCACAAGAAATTACTCACGGAATGATGTAACATATTTGGCTAAAAACATGTCTCTCATCTTTCCGGGATGCAGTGTGTATCCAGTGTTCCCAGAACCATCCATGTTCGTTTTCCAACGCGGAATAACACAAAATAGGTATCATAAACTCCTAATGAGTGCTGAGAAGTGCCTCTAAACCGGAGTTTACCGCCCGTGGGCGCCATCTAGCTGTGAAAAAATTAATAATACTTTATTCAACTATACTTTATGCTATTGCCACAAAATTTGAACCAGATGCAGCTCACATGTAGAAGAGCATCACCATTTTTTTTTTTTTTCTTATTTCCTTCCTGAGTTATTCCATGTCAAAAAAAAAAAAAAATGAAAAATTGAAAAATTATAATATATATAATATATATATATATATATATACAAAATACATTTGGACAATATATATATTGTCCAAATGTAATTTTTTTTTTTTTTTTTTTTTTGTATTTTATCAGCAGTTTCTCAGCATGAAAATGTCCAAATGTAATGTAATTTATATTTTCTAAAAATTTAAAAACTGTTCTATCAAACGATACCTATGAGTCGTTAAAGGGTTAACTCAATCTGCTTGCAATCACATCATTCTCTATAGGGCACAGCTGATTGGTTACTTGTTCAGCATTTGCTGTAGCATCTGCAGCGCTTTCAGAAACCCTCCACCTTCCCCAGCTCCACCTGTATAGATCTGCCTCGGGTAATTCATGTTCACAGCTTTAAAATGTACTTAATATATTTAAATGTAAAATTTTCCACTAAAACCTGAGTACATAATGAAGTGAAGACTCTCTCACAGCTCCGTAACTTCTCCTATACCCTGTGTATTTTTGTGCAAATCATCATCTTTCCAATAGAATGCAAACTTTGCTGCTCAACTTTGGCAGCTCTCGGCTTCTCCTGCATCTGCTGGAGCTGCACATGGAGCGCTGAACATCAGCCCTGCCTGCCAAATGCGACAACACAAGAAAACGAGTCCCAGACGGGGAGGACAAAGATGCAGAGAGACGTGCAGGTGGGTGGAGAGGGAAAATAACGGGTTAGCGCACGCAAACGCTTTCCCTCTCGCAGATGGCATGGTTTAAAAAAAAGAACAACAAGGGAGTTGGAAACAAGTAAAAACTGTACAGTAAGCAACAAAACATTACACAGCTGTTCAGAGAGCACAGAGGGATGATATTACTACACTAATAGATTGAAAGTGCATTTCACATTCATCTCAGTTGTGTTTCCTGCATTTGTGTACATCAGAAATGACTATATGAAAGTTAAAGAAATATTTCAGGGAGGTTGTTTTCAGATAGCAGTAATAGTTTTAACTGGCTTCTTCTGTACGTCTTATTACAAGCTTGACAGATGCCATTACAAAATTATAGCAGCAAACCATCTAAACGTTGTGTGTGTGGTATGATTGACCTCCAGCACACAAACACAATGACGCGAGTAGCGAGGCTTTGTGACACTTTGAATTAATTGAACCAATTTGCACAATGACTCAGGAAACTTCACACGGTGAGGACCTCTGCTGGTTAAAGTCGGCATGAAATGGAAGTTGCGATCATTTTTTTCTCCCTTTCCACCTTATTTTTCATCTAAGAGCTGCTTGGCCATTTGTAATTTTAATGTGTCTGGCTTCCGGTGTCATTTGCTTCCAGTTATTTTCAGCTGTACAAAGCACCTCCTTTTGCTACTTGATATTGCAAACTGGTATTTCTTACCATATTATTTGAACGTATTGTCTTAATTGGAAACACGCTGGTTTGTATTGCAATCAGTTTTACAGTTTACTGCACTTTTCTATTCTTCCTGTTATTTTGCCTATAGCGGCTAATAAATCAGAATTCTCACACATTTACAGAAAACTTACTTCTGCGTTGGAAAAATAAGGTGGATTGTGCTGTATCCGACTGAAAAAGCTTTTGGAACAAGAACAAATGTAGAGCGGGGCATGATTTAGTCCATCAGCTGTGCCCTATAGAGAATGATGTGATTGCAAGAAGATTGAGTTAAGGATCTATCAGCCTGTGCCATCTAGAGTTTCATGACAAAACTTTGTATAAGACAAGGGGTCATGAACTCCATTGTTTTATTGTTTTATAATGTTTCCTGGGGTGCACTAATAATGTTAGTATGCTCTTTTTTTTTGTTTTAACATCAAAAATGGTCATAATTTAGAAATAAAAGGCATTTTTCCTACCCTGATTTTATCCTCTGATTTGAACGCTCTGTTTTAAGGGGCGTGTCTGCTGTGAGACTTCAGTGTAAACGCCCACTGCTGTGATTGGCTGACATCTTTGCATATGAAATAGCTAAGTATTACTCTCTCAAAAACTTTTAGAACAGTTTTACTATTACAACTAATCGTGAAACGTGTTGATTACAGCATTATATTTAGATCTGTGACATTATATTTAGATCGTGGCATGAAAGGTTGCAGTGACGAACATTGTAGTCGATCACAGACATGTTGTTGAGCTCATGAAAGCAGTGATCTCGTCATTTCAACTCAATTTCTGCACACTACCGAATGCTTTCATCATAACTAACAGTGCAAACACGATATAACTAAGAGATTCACCTAATAAATCGGGAGTTTTGGTGCGAGTCCAGAACTCAGACACTGATAAACTCGAGCTGTTTGATTGACAGCTCCAGCGATTGTAAAGGGAGCATTCTTTGATCGCTTTCTATATATAATTTAATCACAGTTTAAATAACAGATTATTTTCATCCTACTGAGAGAAACAAGGTGAAGTTGAGCGTTTAGTCACTGGTTTGGTTTACTGACACATAGACGAACATCTGACTGTACATGAATCATTAATATCAATCATCAATCATTAATCTCAACTGAGACATTCACATTGTTGAAAATAAATAACCATATTCCTAGCATTAGGATCCTTTGAAAGGTAATGTTATTTTAGTCCTGTATCGCTCTTCTCTCCTCCTCATCTCATTAACACACCAGTGGGTGGGGCTAACGCTGCAATGATGAAGTAGGCGTTGATTTCTTCTGTGGAGGCGGAGTTTCACCATCTATAGACACATTCCAGGATCAGTCGTTCTCTGGGTCTGGTGTCAATAAAAGCTTTTATTGGACTAACAAGGAAGTTTTCAGTTCTGAAACGTACAGGATATTCTTATAGTACGATGACCTCTTATATATCAAAAGCTCAAATTGATTTCTCAATTCATGACCCCTTTAAGTGAAGCATTTCTCACAAGTACAAACAAAGCAGTCTGAAAGAATACTCTCTTATTTTCAGTTTAAAAGAAAATCTTTTTTGGAAAGGGTAGCACTATTGAAGTCATGTGATTACACAGGCCTAAAACAACAAATATTGGCCAAACAAATTGACTAATCAGTACAACTCCTAACGATCCCTTACCATTCTGCCTCATCTTGCTGTATTGTCTTTGTGCCAATGCAGAGGCCCAATCCAGCTACCAAACTACAGATACAGCATTAAGTTGCACAGACTGACAATATTGTGGTCATCAATAACCTCCTTTGCCTGTCTCTGTCTTTCCTACACAGAAATGAATCACCTCTGTTGGACGGCAACATTGTGTTTGGCCACGATTATCCAACTTATAATTGCCCAGGGTTGCTCTGAAGTTGATGAATGGGGCTCTGCCAGCAATTCATAAATATGTTGCGCTTCATCACAATTTCCAGTCTGTGAGGGAACTCTAGCGAAGCCTGGCATTTTTAATTGAGATACTTAACATGCATGACAAATGAGGCAACACTACACAAGGCAGGTTCATCACACTTCATTTTCCCCAGTGGAAGGTATGACACATTACACACACATTATAGGTGATATGAAATCAGGGTCCAAAATTTTCAGGGGGTATGCTGGAACCTGCATAATTAAGACTTGAAGGTAATTGAAAACAAGAGGTTGTGGAGATTTATTCTCATTACAGCATACATATGCTTTAACAGTATTTTCCTACAATGCTTCATTAACCACAAAGTTAGTCATAATATGCAAGAGTAAACTGTTTAATACACTAATAAGATTTGAAGTACATTACAAGTGCACATTCAAATACTCAAACACACTTCTTTTTCAAGGTGCCAAAGACATTTCGGGTTGCCTTAAGACAAAATAAAACCGACTGCACCATGAAAATGACCTACAGATATCCATTTAAAAAATAAGTCAACAATCCTGAAAGTGGCTGTATATTTGGCAAAGCGTATGAAGTATGACAGGATGAATGGAGGACATTAGCCTGTGGTAATGTTCAGTTTGCTTGCATCGAATGCACCATTCATCAAAGCGCTGGTGCTGTCGCTCGCCCTCTCAACTTATTGACAGTTTCATATTGACAGTACAATGGGCTTTGAGCACAGCTGGAGACGCCTGGAGTGGAATTGATCGGGGGATTTATGGAGTGTTTGGGATAGTGCAGCTCTTCAGGGTAGCCTAAAGTGGACCTGTGGAGTCCACGAAAGTACCGGACTCACCGCGACGCTAATGGCATGTGTGCTTGTAGATGTCTGGGGAAAACATGACCTTAGACAGCTTGAGTCCCTCAAAAGCAGCGTCTAAATCATGTGGGATCAGCTTCTATAAACAGTGCAGTAAAAATCTATGAGCCATATAAAACCTGCAGCAGACTTTCAGGGATTGAAGTTTGGCTTGATGGCGTATGAATCATAGTGACAATAGAGATTCCAATAGATAGTAATACAAGACTTTAGTGCTTTGTCATGGGCCTGTTGCAGACGAGTATTGATCTGAAAGCATTATTACCACAAAGGGCTGAAAAGAGCAAAGACTTCTTTTTATATTACAAAGATCTCTGATGTAGGTCACCAAAACCAATTTACTCTAAAATCTGTTCATATTCATTGAATGGTACATATGGCTCAGCTCTATGGGATTTTAATGGCCATTTTATCACCTGCCAGGCAAAAATTGTAAGACTGCGAGCAGCATGATTCAAGGATTCAGTCCGTGGTGTTATGTGCCAAAGTTAAATACTTAGGGGTTTGTTCAAGTCACTAATCATAGTAACTATGAGCCATATTAATTGTGATGATTGTCTTAGCATCTAATCAGCGACCATTAATAGTAACTGAATGCATTAAAATGATGAAATTATACCAGAATGCATGATATTCATACTAGATCAAACACGTTAAAGTTCTTTTTGACAAAAGAACCCCCCTAACCCTTTTCTCCAGACAGCACACAAACAGCACACAATCGATCACCATCTGGGTTTTAAATGCCAAGATTCTCACATTCGCTAACATGCCTGGCTGGTAATTAAATAGGCTAGAAAATAACAAAGGTTTTGGGACAGATCCATTCCATTGGTTTTAAGCCTTTGATAGAGTCATGTTCACTTTAACACAGTTGGGCAAACACTTTGCTGAAATTTAGAGTCTTAAATTGATTACAACTTTCATTCATTCAGTAACTGGGAATGTACTATTTTTAGTTTGACATTTAATTGTTACCATGATTTTCTTATGCTTCCTTGCCAATGAACTATGGGAAAAATAGCATGGAATCAAAATTTTGGAAACTTATTTTATACAACAATTAGTTCAGTTAGTAGTTTATACAATAGTTATTGATTAGATTTTATTGGCTGATCAGGCAGGGTCATCCTGTGGGTTTGTGGGCCCCACCAGTATAATAATTCATACTTTGAAGTGTATATTTTAGGTGATGATTAGTCACCATTCATTTTTCCCCATTTTAAATAACCTTTCAGAAGTTTATCTAACAATAATGGGAAAAAATAATTATTAAAATTACAAATAAATGTAGTGATTAATATGAGGTCCTAAAAAATGATTTACAATAATTGTACTACAAAATTAGAGAAATGAACAACAAAACAAACCAAATATGAAATAATTGAAATATGGATCAAATATGTTTGAAATTGCTGGCCAAATTATTCTTGAGAGAATGTCACAAGTCTCATGCATTAAGAAGAGCTGTATTCCTGCAATCCAAATGTACATCTCAAATAGCCACAAAATCACTGCTACTCAATATCCTAGCAATGCAAAAATTATGCAGATTACTCTTTGCTGCTTTTGTTTATGCTGCTGTTGTTGTTGTCACTTGGTAATTATTATTGAGAGCTCATGTTTTATTGTTGGTCTTGGCTGTCACTGTCATTGTGGTTTGTGTGTTAAATTACGAGGTCTGCTCACTAAAGTGAAAAGTAATCTAGTTAAAGTAGTAGACAGGTTGTTAGTGTCTGTACTAGTGCAGAGATTCATCAGTGATCTTATCCATAGGCTATTTTGTCACACCAGTAGGTGGTGACATGTGATAATCATTAATAGTGAGTCATTGGATCATTCGCTTAACCAGTTCACTCAAACACACTGATTTTTTTTTTTTTTTTTTTTTTATGAATGAAAATGTATTTATACATTTCCCAAATTTATATATATATATATATATATATATATATATATATATATATATATGTTAAACTGCAAACTGTTTCTGCTGGAGGAAACAAGCCACAATGACCTGGATGGAGAGCATGAACAACCACTAAAAAAACATGGAAAAAAATATCAATATTAAATCCAAGAACATCCATTATGGATGCATGTAGTTTGAGACTGAGAAAAACATGGGCAAGAAAGAGTAAAACAAAACTTAATCTTGCATCCAGGCCAGTAGGTGTCAGTATAAAGTCCAAGACCACCACTGACATTATTGGAATGAATAAGAACCAGATAAACAGAAGCAAAATCTTTTAAACAGTAATGTAATAATAGTAAGAGTACAGCGCAGCACGCAGCATGCATTTGCTAGTCTTTTAATAGTTGATAGTTTTGTTTTTCGTTCACTCCAGTTGGCAGCCTTCACTCATGGGTCTTCCCTTTGAATGTCATTTGCATAATTAAGAGGGCTCATTATTCATTGTGCTGTGTGTGATGTGACAGACATTTCCTGCGCAGCTGAGAACTAATTATTTTCCAGATACATTACACTGATATAATGTATTCCTCTGAAACTCCACTAATCACTCATAAAATGCATGTTTCCATCCTCAAAGCTGTTCTTTTATCCCCACCATGATGTTAAGTACTAATTAAGCTTAATAAATCATTCACAACTTTAACTCAGCAAGTCCAAATGTATGTAAGCTGTAAAGTTAGAGTTTGATGGAACTATATAGGGCTGCATTTAAACACTTCAAATACTCACTCTTTAGAGAGAAATGTAGAGGAGACAAGACTGTGTGAAATATAGGAGGGTAAATATGCACAAGAGAGAAACAAGCTTATTACATGTCATATATGTATTTAATAATAGAAAAAAAAAAATGATTTTTTCAGAATGATTTGAGGTGGTGATGATGATTTAACCATTCGGTCACTTTATGGATCATCATTCTCCATGCTTTATGATCTTTGACAGCTTCTTTCAATTGTTTCAAAGGCATGTCCAAGTCGGCCTTGATTATGTCCAGCCAGCCTGTTCTTTGACGTCCTCTTCTTCTCATCCCACTGACTATGCCAAGCATTAATATTGTTTCCAAGGAATTAGCTCGCATTATATGACCAAAGTATTAGAGCCACCGCCTGGTGATTTTGCCCTCCAGCTATATCTTTGTTTTGACTCGCTCTAGAATCATCTTGTTTGTGACCTTTGGTGTCCATTTTGTATGCAGCATTTGCCTCCAACACCATATTTCAAAAGTGTTGATTTTCCTTCCTTGAGTGTCCAGCTTTTACATGGAGATCGTAAAATTGTTGATTATTCCAATGTTTGTTATGGTGCTAATATCTTTGCTCTTCCAAATTTGTGCCATTCCTTGCATCTCATCTCGATCTGCTGTTATGGATAATTTAGTTTCCAAGGAAGAGGAAATCTTGCACTAATTCAATTTCTTCAAAGTTGATTGTTAAGTGAACTGTACCTTTGCCTGCTGTTGTCATTTCCATTGTTTTCTTCATGTTAAGGTACAGTCCCATGTGCTCACTTTCTTCTTTGACTCTTTGGACCAGATATTCCAGGTCCTTTTCACTTTCCACAAGCAAGGTCATATCATCAGCATATCGAAGGTTGTTGATGTTCCTCCCACTGATTTTCACACCAACTGGTGATTTTTCCAGATTACATCACCTCATGATCGTTTACAGATTGCACAAGGTAGAAAACCTTTAAAATCAAAAGTCTCAAGCTCATTAGTAGAGCTCCAGGTTTAGAGACCTTGATGTATCTCCTTTTGAAATGATTTATTTTATCATCTGATTGCTTTTAATTAAAAGGACGCTGCCCCCTTCCATTAAGCACCTGTAGCTGACCACTTGTTTAAAGGGGTCCTTGATGATTTCACTGTTTAACTTTAGCTAGTGTGTAATGTTGCTGTTTGAGTCTCTCCATCAGTGTCGACTCCGGTTTGAACAATGTAAGGCTGAACACCGTTACTGACAATCCTCATTTTGGCTGCGTGAGATTCTCCAGCTTTGTTGTTGTTGAGCGACCGAAGCGCGAGCTGTTAAAGCTCCGCCCTCTTCTGGAAAGGGGGCTGGGAGCAGCAGCTCATTTGCATTTAAAGGGACACACACAAAAACGGCGTGGTTTTGCTCACACCCAAATAGGGGCAAATTTAACAAGCTATAATAAATGATCTGTGGGGTATTTTGAGCTGAAACTTCACAGACACATTCTGGAGACACCAGAGACTTACATTACATCTTGCATTATAGGTCCCCTTTAGAGTATATCTTGACTATATCTTAACTAGTTTAAGTCACGTGCAGCTTGCATCTTGTCAAACTAAAGTTTTTCTTCCTCTTTTGAAGGGGACACAGCTGTCTCCTAAACCTTCCAGCATTTCTTTTGATTCTTGAAGGTGGAGTTTATTTGCACAGGCTTGTATGACCTCTCCTCCAGCTGACAGCTGTATTAACCGGGTAACATAAAGGAGATTAGGAGTGTTTACTTTCCCAAGTGCTGTGACACGTCAATCCATTGAGAACGGAGCATCAGAAAAGCTGCAAACGCTAACACTCCCGGTGCAAAGCGAGGTTCATATGCATTCTGGTGGAGCCCAAATAAAAGCAATCACAGGTCACTGTCCCCACTTCCCAAAGGCCACAGACATGACCACCTCATTCTGGAATGAAATTGAAATGTCAATGAATGCTATTCATCATCAGAGCTCAGAAATGATCTGAGAGTATGAGGGAGAAAATGAGAGAAGATGTTTCTGAGAAAGGAATATAATCCTCTAACTGGACACAACATGGAAAGTACAACTATGGTGTTAGATTAAACAACATTCACACTGTTTTACTTCTTTGGCAAAGATAATACAGCAATGTGTCAGAACTACGTAAATTTTCTGTAATGTACTTGCAACCGAGAACATAATTCCTTTACTGGCAGGCTTTTAAGAACTAATTTACTGTCCAATGAGAGAGAGAGAAAGGAAAAAAAACTTTAATCGCAACATGTCAGAAAGCTTTCATAAAGCCTGCTAATGATCTAATGCTTGTGATTCACACTCTTAGTCCGAAGCATCATGACAATTCAGTGGTCCCTCATAATTTTTAAATGCAAGATTCATAATTATTGTAGGTCCGAAAACTTTACATTCAGTTCATGCTTAAGTATATTCTTTTAAATTATATTATTTCCGTAATAATATAATTTTTCTTTTAAAGGTATGATAAAGTGTACTTTTTCACAAGGGTCATCTCATTCGAAACTCTAACAAACTATCATAGCGAAGCTGAAACCATAAGAACACCTTGGCATATGTTGTGTTTGCAATAATGACAAAAACAGCTTGGATGTGAAAAAAAAAAAAAAAAGAAAAGAAAAAGTAATACTGTAAATAGCTTGTTTCCCTGAGGACATTTCAGCCAACAGCAGCTGTGGGTCCATCAGAAATGAAGAGGCAAGAGCAGTGTCATTTAAAGGGCTTTGAGAAGTCTATTAATAACAATCCAGAGAATGTATAATACAGAACCAAAGTTAAAAAAAAAAAAACAAATTGTTAGATATTAAAATACAAATGGCCAAATAAATAAAAGGTCCCAATGAAAAAGGGAATGTGAAAGCTCTAGTAAGGAATTGCAGCCAATGTTACTGCTAGGTGGTTACTAAGGTGTCACTAAGGAGTACATTAGTGCCCGCCCACTTTTTCAACAGTGTTGGTTCCAGAAGTTTTTTTTTTTTTTTCCCCATTAATTAAAGCGTTATAATCCATGAACCAAACCAACCAGCTATAAGGAGAATCACAACATTACAAACTTTGATTCGAAGCAAAAAAAATATTTGAAAATCAGTCAAAAAGACAAAATTACAAGACTGTGTACTTTTGTGATAGAAAGAACTACAATCCCATAAAGCAATAGCAAATTCAAATTTAATAATGATGGAGAAACGATGGAGTGTAGAGAGATTGACTCGATCTCTTTTGCCGCATTTTGCTTGTTTCAAATCTATGATTGGTGGAATTTTCTGTACAGCATCATGGGTAATGTAGTTTTTCACCATGAATTCCACTGATAAACATGATTATTTTAAAAATAAGCTGTAATAATGCAGGTTAACGGCTTCATCAGCAGCAAATAGCATCGATTAACAACCTCGTAGCTCACAGTAGGACTCTCTTTAAAGGTTTATAAGTTACCGTTAAAAATTTATTTAATGGAAGTCTATCTGAAAATCTCTCCGATTAGAGATTTTAGCAAAAGCAAACTTCAAGTTTGTATAACAACAATATGTTAACTGGGTCAAGGTCATATAATTAACTATCCTTAATAAACCTTTTGAAATAAAACAATCCAGACCATGCTTAATGATTTACAGTCAACCCTCAGTTACAGCAGCAGTGCATTTCTGTCTTATTATACTGTATCCATTTTTCAGTGTATTGAAAACACACAGGTGGGCTTGTTGAGCTGGTGTACTTGAGCTGTGATTAACTCACCGCACTTCTCCAGGGTCCTCTGTAACCAATACGTCTGTCTTACAGCTGGCTATAGGGTTGATTGACAGCTCCACCGGAGGAACCACAAAGCTCTTGCTGACTGGCAGCCAAAGGCCTTGACCCAGACTGTAGGATGACCTGCAGCGTGAGTGACATCGACACAAAGAGAGTAACGTGTCAGCTGAATTTCAATGACCCTGTGTAACATGCTCGAATAAAAAAGAGCTGCTTATTACAAGAAACCCACACTGACCCAGAGAGGAGATCTGTTCTTCATAACATGCACAAATTAAAACCATCAAACAACACAGTAGTTGTGTGATAATGACATATGTAAAGGTGTTTAATAATAATAAAAAAACAACAATAACTTAATAATAATAAACATAATAAACATTGCAAATATACAGTACATGGCAAGTCTGTAGAAACGATCCAGTAAATGGGTCATATAATGGAGAATAGGAAGCAAAAAATCAAAAACAGAAAACAAACACACACACACACACAAAATCAATCAATCAATCAATCAATCAATCAATCAATATTATAGGAAGAGACTTCAGATTGGATTAGAATGGCATTGGGGTGAATAAACATGACCAGATTCTCACTTTAGGGAACTTTTCCTTCAAATGGCAATATATACAGTAATATCATATATGAATAAATGCATCGTCTGTTTATCAGTGGCATCATTATTTTGTCCAGGTAACTGAAGAAAAAAAAAAAAAAAAAACCTAAGCTAAACCAATATTAATTTTGCCAAAGAATCCACATTCTGGGAATTAAATTTGTATGATAGCATGCACCCTTATTATCATATATCAGGGCGATCTGACACGAGGGCTCCACCGCACTCTGAGCTCCAGTCTGAGCGTGCCCGGATGCTGACCTTGAGTATAGACAAGCACATCTGAATTACTCTGGATCAATGCATACTTCCACTCATAAATAAGACACCGATAGCCCAGGCCTTGCTCCAGCCCATCAATTGACACTTCAGAGGGCATCGATTGCTTTCCTCAGTCCACTATCAGTCAACTGCTGCCAGCTGAACTAAATGGCTTGAGTCGTCAGGTGGTTAAGAGTGATGATGGCTTGGGTGAGTAAGGAGAGAGTGAATGGATGATATCAATTTCATTTATTTTCGCCTTCACAATTAGACACAAAGAGAAAAAAATCAGGTTCAGGCTTCTAGTCTGAAAGTTAGGAAAAATAATAAAATGTATTTGTGCTTAATTAAGACAGTGTTTAATTGGGAGAAGTGAGATATTGTCATTACATTATGTAATTGACCAGCATAAAGCACACATTTGTTTTAGCTGAACTCAATATATGCAGGTATTGGGTAATTAATGGTTTATATATCAAATAACCATGTGTTAATGGTTATTTTAGATAATCATAATTGCTCAGCAACCAACTTTGCATCTTTCTCATCTTTACACATTTGGGACACACCTCTTCTTAAGTGTACATAACTGGAAAATTACTGCCTACATTTACGTATAATTCACTGCCGTTTCCAGCTGAAATGAATACGAGTGGCAGCAGAGCACCAACAGCTTTTGTTCCTTTTCACACAGATTATGATTACAGGGGAAGGTTTATTGATTAACAAAGATTTATTTTCACACGGTTTCATGCACAATACTATCAAAACACTTTTACCATAGAGCATGATTTGTGAACTAATACATTTTGAGGTTTGCATCCCATAACCGGCTCCATTTGTTTGGCTTTTCTGATGTAGTAAACTTGCTCGGAAGCTCACCTGGTACAGCATTGCTCTTGTGATGTGAAGCGCTCAGGTACGAGTCCCGTGAAACACAAGTCACGATAAAAGAGCTCAAAGACTTGTAGAAGCAAGAAAACATGGCATGATTGCTTCAGCAAATGCGTTTTAATCTCTTAAACTCTAAAACTTCCATGAAACAGCATTTTGCAAAAATGTACCTTTTTTCATGACACTGGACTGTTTAATAAACCAATCTAAATTTGCAAAAAAAATTTAAAAAAAATAAAAATGTATATATATATCACTTATAGAGCCTCCTGTGGCTGTGTCTCATGAAAAGGGCAGCGAAATAAACCCGGAGCAAAGTATTTCAGGTTTTGCAGAAATATAGACAGAGTCACATATTTCCATTGAGCCTGCTTTGAAATATCAACACACATCATTCAGATGGCAGTCAAGCTTGCTGCAATCCATGTGACGAGTTACATCAGATATTTTAAGGGCAGAAGCTTTACAGACTGTCACGCCCGCAGGACAGAAACATTGAGAAATCCAAAGTGACGTGCTGCGGTTTGTGACCTGTCCTTGTTTCCTTTCTATCACCACCATTTTCCCGAGCGCATGAAAAATAAATATCTGGAGCCGTAAACATCTAGAGTGACCCTGCTTTAAAACGGAAAGAAGCCCAGAGCTCTGGCAAAACTCCCTCCTCTTTCAGGTGGAACATGCCTAGGGCAAATCCTACCAGGAAACCCACAGTGCAGCCCGCAGGCGGTCTGTGAAGTCCTGCGTTCAGTATGAGGACAGCTGACAGCAGGTAGGGATGCCCTGCCTGGACTGGGACACCCCAGAGACTGTTGTGTTCAGCATGGGACCTTTTTTCAGAGGACGGACGGCCAGGCAGATCTGTTTTTGCTGTCGTGCTTACCTGAAAATCTTCTCTGGAGCCTGTTCCCCTGTGACAAGGTCATAACCTCTCTCCAGGTTTGAATACGGCCATGGACTGTGGGTGAAACACACACACACAAAAAGATGTGATATGCAATATGTGCTTAAGTGCTTTATCTGACAAATGTGAAAAGCAGTAATAGTAATAATAAATATAGCTACACTCAGCTATTAAGGGGTCAAGCACAACAGAAGCAAACAAGGAAGCTAGCAGCAGACCAACAATAGCATAATGGACTATGATAGCGACTGAGACAAAGACACTGCATGCCAATTTTGAAGTCAATCAGACCAACAGTACTGAAGTTATAGCCAATTTCATGTTTTGTTTGATTATAGTACCATCAAGTGGCACAGTCCCACCACTTTTTTTTTTGGAGTGTCCTCAGAGTGCCCCCATACATAAATATGCAAATTTGGTGAAAATACCTTAATTCGTTTAGGAGTTATATAGACATTTATATGTATAAACACATAAAAAAAATGACCCACACCTGACTTCGACTGATTTTTTTTTTTTTTAAACTTACTTTCAAAATTTTGACATTTGGCCTTTAACATATACTCAACGACCTATGTTTCCGATTTTTCGACGGTGGTTTCATTTCGATCAGACTAACGGTTTCTAAGATATTCGCGAATGTTGTTTAAACTCTAAATCACAACACTGCACTAACCATAAGGTGAAACCTAGCATGTTTGGTATCATTGGACTCGGCAAGGATTCTCATGAAAATAAGTCAACCACATCCAAAGTTATAAGCATGTAAATCTTTTTTTTCACCACTAGGTGGCACTGGTCCAAAACTTCTCAGACTCCTTCAGGGCATTGTGCCAAAGACCCATACCAAGTTTTGTAATAATACGTTCATGCGTTCGTAAAATACAACATTTTACTACAAACTTAAAAATGTCGACGCCCAAAATGGCTGATATTGGAAATACATTGGATATCATTCGACTTGGCATGATGCCCCGAATCTAATGAGACCACTTTTATGATTTTTGGACAAACTGTTCAGAAGTAATAAGCAAAAATAGCCATTTTAGTATCTCCAGACCAGTAGGTGGCGCTGCACCAGGTCATGCTTAAGATGACATGGACAAAGTTTGGCCTAATATGATAAAGCGTTGAGGAGATAGAGCATTACATCTATTTTCGCAAGTGCTACGTAAAATTCGTTTGCATGTTTTTCAAAAACATCTCAAAAGAGACTCCAAATTTGTTATATCTATCAGTGTGCCAAATTTCATAACTTTCCCGCAAGCGGTTCTATGGGCTGCCATAGACTTACAGAGCAGAAGAAGAAGTGGAAGAAGAAGAAGCGGAAAAAGAAGTAGTAGTTGCTAAGTGTTCTGGGTTGTTCTTATGCAGTTGCTAGGGTGTTCTAGGTGGTGGCGAGGCAGTTGCTAAGTGTTTTAAGTTGTTCCTATGCAGTTGCTAGGATGTTCTAGGTGGTTGCGAGGCAGTTGCTAAGTGTTCTAGGTTGTTACTATAGAGTGTTTCTATGCAGTTGCTAAGATGTTCTGGGTGGTTGCGGGGCAGCTGCTATACAGTAGGTGTTATAGGTGATTGCTAAAGTGTTGCTAGGTAGATGCGAGGGTGTTCAGAGTGGTTGCTAGGCAGTTGCTATGATGTGGTTAGTATGTTTTGGGTTGTTGTTATGCAGTTGCTAAGTGTTCTAGGTTGTTGCTATAGGGTATTACTATGCTGCTGGTAGGACGTTCTGGGTGGTTGTGGGGCAGTTGCAATAGGTGGTCGCTAAAGTGTTGCTAGGTAGATGCTAGGGTGTTCTGTGTTGTTGCTATGCAGTGGTTAGTATGCTTTGGGTTGTTGCTGTGCAGTTAGTAGGATGTTCTGGGTGGTTGCGATGCAGTTTGCTATAAGTGTTGTATGTGGTTGCTAAAGTGTTGCTAGGTAGATGTTAGAGTGTTCTGAGTTGTTGCTAGGGTGTTGCTATGCAGTGGTTAGTATGTTTTGTGTTGTTGCTATGCAGTTGCTAGGATGTTCTGGGTGGTTGCGAGGTAGTTGCTAAGTGTTCTAGGTTGTTGCTATAGGCTGTTGCTATGCAGTTGCTAGGACATTCTGGGTGGTTGTGAGGCAATTGCTATAGGTGTTATAGGTGGTTGCTAAAGTGTTGCTAGGTAGATGCTAGGGTATTGCTATGCAGTGGTTACGAGGGTGGTTGCGAGGTAGTTGCTAAGTGTTCTAGGTTGTTGCTATAGGGTGTTGCTATGCAGTTGCTAGGACATTCTGGGTTGTTGCGAGGTAGTTGCTGTAGGTGTTATAGGTGGTTGCTAAAGTGTTGCTGGGTAGAAGCTAGGGTGTTCTGAGTTGTTTCTAGGGGGTTGCTATGCAAGAACTGAACTGAACAGGAACACCCAAGAAACCACGCATCTGGTCTGCGTGGTTTCTTGGGTGTTTCTATTCAGTTGTTAGGGTGTTGTTAGTGTGTTCTGAGTTGTTGCTAGGGTGTTGCTATGCAGTGGTTGCTAAAGTGTTGCTAGGTAGATACTAGGGTGTTCTGAGTGGTTGCCAGGCGTTTGATATGGTGTTCTGAGTGGTTGCTAGGTAGTTGCTAGGTTTATCTGGGTTAACCAGGGTTAATTTAGGGTTAAGTAAGGGTTAACCCCTTCAAATTAGGGATTTTTCGCCTGAAATCACCCTGAAATGCATCTAATTGTACTGAGGGTCAGATTTATCTTCCCATGTTGTCATGTTGAAGTGTAACACTGTCCCACGTTTTTACATCTCAGTCTGGAGCCGCCGTCTGGGCCGAAAGTTCTGCCGCCATTTTATTGGACCAGCTGTTTGCTTGAGCGAGTTCATTAACATGCGCCACAAGAGTCAGGAAGAGGAGTTACTACACTTGGCATGAGGTGAGGTGATGAATCGTATCTCTCTGTGTTGCAGTCTTTCTCTTCTCCCCCTCCTCATCTCCCTCCTGTCCTGGCTTTTAGTTCGCCCTATTTGTGAGGCGTTGACAGAGTGGTTTGCAGCACTCACCCTTCATTGCGGCCCCAATCAGTGCGAACGCAGAGATGTTGATGCTCTGGGTCAGGGGCGTAACCTTCCAGACAGCTGCATTCCCCTGCAGAGAGCACAATACAGTGACAGATTATGTTCATTTATCCCTCTGGCAAATCAACCGCCGTGTCCATGTGGCACCCAGTGCTGCCGGCGCACACACATGGATTCGGTCCAGACAAAAGGTTTTTAAAGTACAGTTTGAGGTGGGAGTCAAGTGGGAAGAGTGACATGTGAGAGCTGGTTCTGTCTCCGACACCTTCGCTATCAGATCGCTCTTATCTTGAAAGGTATCATAGAAGTGCTCAGCTCTCCAAAGGTGATGCTATGAGCTGAGGATATGGGAATGATACCGGGACTCGAGGGGGATTGCTGCGCGAATCCCACGGAAATATGTTCATATGTTCACATTCCACCTCAAAATCAAGTCTATTTTTAGGAGCATTTTGGCACAGTTTTATGACAATTGGGAAATTAAGAATTTTAAAAACAAAATATTAATAAAAATAATAACAAAAATCATATGTTATAATGAAATGAGAGTATGGAAGCTTTCAACTCGCAACTTTTTTTTTCACAATTTTTGTCTCACCACTTTATTTGTTAAAATTTTGAGTTTATATCTGCATTTCTGAGCCATATTCACAAATAATTTGATCTTACCACTAGGAGTCCTAAGAGTTCCTAGCTAGGAGATTTGGCTTAAAACCTATTGTGTGTGTGTGTGTGTGTGTGTGTGTGTGTGTGTGTGTGTGTGTGTGTGTGTGTGTGTATGTGTGTGTGTGTGTGTGTGTGTGTGTGTGTAACAATGAAGTATTACATCTATGGCTAATTTTATTCAGTTTCCCCAAATCAATTACACTAATTAATGGATATACATTATTTAAACCACATTTACAGTACACATATTGTGATGAATAATACAAAACCACCAAATATAAGAGAAAAAAAGGCTAACTGGATATTTGAAACTGAGAAAACACCTTCACGATACAAGTGATAACTTTTTAATAATAGAATATATTTACTCTTTAACACTATTTTAGTGTTAATATGCTTTGTGGAGAGCGACACCCCTAATTTTTGAGAGTTGCTCCAAAATCTGTGCATTAGGAGCAACTTTTGGGCTTAAGATTTTTTTGTGAATACGACACCTGATTTTTTTCTCATAACTCAGAGTTTATAGAATTCTGAGAAAAAAAAGGCTGAGTTGTGAGATGTGAATTATGAAATCTAGGAAAAAGTCAGAATTGCAAGATAAAAAGTCTCAATTCTCTCTCTCTCTTCTGAAATGTTGCTTTTTGAAAGATTACAGAAATATTTTGTAAAGTTCATGTCTAAACCAAATTAATTTCAACAATGGCAAAATGAATTGTTTAGTCATACTTTAACAGCAATCTGGAGAAACTTTAATATTTGTTTGCTGTCCTTTCTGTCTCTGTGATCCAAGCAGCCAATTTATCAAATTACACAGTTTCCATTGCTTTCTTTTCTGCTTCATTAATATGGAATCATGATTCTTTCTGAAGTTGCCTGGAGTTTGCAAACTTATGATTCATAAGACAAAACAAACAAAATAAACTGGAAATCGAAAAATTAAAACATACTCTTTAATTAACATTCGCTTATAAACATATACTCTTTGAATTAAAATAAAAAATCAAATCTGAAAATCAATCAGATAAGATAGAATAGTACTCCTCTTGAAAATGAAGGATAATTTTAATATCAGTGCTGGCTGGAGGGGAAACGAAACAATGAGAAAAGTCATTACAAACCGCACAGGCAGACATTCATATTTCATGAGCTGGAGCAGTGAATATTAGAAATAATATGCACCCATCTGTAGTCCTACCATGATAGTGATATTCATCCCATTTCAAGACTCCCATTTCACGGCTTATTCTTGAGAAAACAAGCACATTTAGGCGCATCTATTTCACCGGCACAAACAGAGTAAGTGAAGGAGACGGACAGGGCAACGGCTGCCAACCGGAACTAACGTACAGTAATGACCAACAGAAGTCATCTATTGCAATTTATTACACAGCCCTCTGGAATACCTGAATCCGTCATGGCATTCGCCGTTCCATTTTTTCATTTTGCAAACATTATGGGAACGTTACTTTTGAATGTTCTCTGAACGTTCTGAAACAAGCAGAAACGTTTAAAAAAAATTACAACTAAAACATTTCAGGAAAAAAGAAACGTTCTATGAACGATGAATACATAATGTTTTTATGCTAACATTTTGAGATCACTATTGTGTTCACAGAAAATATCAACGGTCAGTGCACTGCAAAGAATACAAAAACCTTAGAAAGTCACGGTGTGTTGCAGAAGAAGGCACGAAGATGATGAATGAGCTCCAACACGAAGTTTAATACAATTAATCCAAACGAGATGAGTTACACACATTAATCGTAAGTGTGACCGGACAAATGGGAACACACATGAACTTGAATACTACAGATAACAAAGTCCTGTTTACAGACTTCGTAATATTCCCACACAAATGACATTTTGGGAAATGATTGCAAAGCATTTTGTGTGCAACTTGCATTTCAAAACTCTGAATATGCAAAAGAAAGTTATTTAGATGTGATAAAAAGAGACAGAGGCAAAGTCATACACAACCTGCCTAATATCTGCACTTAACAAAAAAAAAATAAAAAATGGCTGGCAGTAAGAGTGAAACTGCACACGCAGACATAACAGAAGCAATTAGTTTAATAGCCAAGTGCTTAATAATTCATTTTCTTTGAGCGCATATGCATATGACAGATACCTGTACCATCAAATCAGCGAGGAAGCAACCCTTCTGTTATACATGGCAGAAAATGAGCCTTTCCATCTTTTAAAATGAAGGTTCAAATGCACTAAAATGCTTCTGCAGCAGTAAGTGCTGGTCCTCCAGATGATGTGCCAATTATTCTGATTTAGAGGTTTCAATCAAACGGCTCTCACTGATGATTTCAACTATTTTGAAGGTAGATTGCGTATATAAATGGTCGTCCTTCGAAGCCCTGTAAGGTTATATCTGAAGCGAGATTGTGTATATGAGGACAACTTGAAGTCTTTTTTGAACAAAGTTGTAAAGTGTTTTAAGTGACTCTCTCTGAAGGACTCCTTATGTTCACAATTAAATAGAGCTGCACAAATAAACATGTGACATTCAAGGGCTCTTAACACAGTATATTTTTATCAACCTTTCTGGTAGCCTTCATTCCTTCTATTCTCCTCAATAATGCAGGTTAACAGAATGGAAAGTGTCGACTGCATTATGAAGTTACTTCACTGCAAAGTTTGAATGTCCATTTTGATCTTACATTTTAAAGGGGTCATGAACTGTGTTTTTATTGTTTTATAATGTTTCCTGGGGTGCACTTGTAAAAATCATACTAACATTATATCAAAAAATTGTCATAATTTAAAAATAAAAGGCATTTTTCCTACCCTGATTTTAGCTCTCTGATTTGAACGCTCTGTTTTAAGGGGCGTGTCTCTGTGAGACTTCAGTGGAAACGCCCACTGCTGTGATTGGCTGACATCTTTGCATATGAAATAGCTAAGCATTACTCTCTCAAAAACTTTTAGCACATTTTTACTATTACAGCTCTCAAGGTTAACTAATCGTGAAAAGTGTTGATTATAGCATTACATTTAGATCTGTGGCATTATATTTAGATCGTGGCATGAAAGGTTGCAGTGATGAACGTTGTAGTCGATCACAGACATGTTGTTGAGCTCATGAAAGCAGTGATCTCGTCATTTCAACTCAATTTCTGCACACTAACGAATGCCTTCATTAAACTAACAGTGCAAACACGATGTAACTAAGAGATTCGTTGAATAAAACGGGAGTTTTGGTGCGAGTTCAGAACTCAGACACTGATAAACTCGCTCTGTTTGATTGACAGCTCCAGCGATTGTAAAGGGAGCGTTCTTTGATCACTTTCTATATATAATTTAATCACAGTTTAAATAACAGATTATTTTCATCCTACTAAGAGAAACAAGGTGAAGTTGAGCGTTTAGTCACTGGTTTGATTTACTGACACACAGACAAAGATCATGTGACTGTACATGAATCATTAATATCAGATCAGGCATTAGAATGAACACAGTTACTGACATGTTGTTGCATTACTGTTGATATCGTAAAAGTCTGTGACTGATTTACAGATGAATCCACAGTGAAATGTACCGAATACAATTAAATAAAGCTCAACTGAGACATTCACATTGTTGAAAATAAATAACCATATTCCTGCATTAGGATCCTTTGAAAGGTAATGTTATTTTAGTCCTGTATCGCTCTTCTCTCCTCCTCATCTCACTAACACACCAGTGGGCGGGGCTAACGCTGCAATGATGAAGTAGGCGTTGATTTCTTCTGTGGAGGCGGAGCTTCACCATCTATAGACACATTCCAGGATCAGTCGTTCTCTGGGTCTGGTGTCAATAAAAGCTTTTATTGGACTAACAAGGAAGTTTTCAGTTCTGAAACTTACAGGATATTCTTATAGTACAATGACCTCTTATATATCAAAAGCTCAAGGAAAAGTTGATTTCTCAATTCATGACCCCTTTAAAGTGTGGACAAAATATGAGTTGCATTGGATTACTCATCCAAAATTGGAAATAGTGTCATGCTATTCCAAACCTGTATGACTCTCTCTCTCTCTCTGCGAAACATATTTTGTTTTTACACTACCATTCAAAAATTTGGGGTTAGCAGCTTTTACTCTACATGCCAGATTTAGGCTACTGTACAATATAACTAAAAAATTCCTTATAACTTTATATGATTACAAAGGTTCAATAGGGGGAAACATGAAGCTAAATAATAATACACAGTTGAACTGAAGTTGATTGGCTCTTTTACCTTAATTGTGAAACTTCCTTTCCTTTCGCTATTTTGAGCATTAATACTACACGCACACATCGCATGAGGGATTCTGTGCTGTCTGAGCCATAGTTTAGCAATTGTATACAATTTAGCAGCACTTTGATCATGAACATATGATTCATTTATTTCAAGTCTTGATTTCCATTGCAAAGACCTCCCGATGTCCTTATATTTAACATTCAGAACGACGCATCAGTGTGTGGATTCTGCTGACATGTGGGATTATTTGCACTCTCAAACAACACTGGCATGGTGCCTTCTCTTTCTCATGGCCCGATGGCGAAAATAAAGATTCGAGCAGGATGATTCTGATCATCGAGGCTCTTTTTCTTTTTTTAATATCTGAACTCGTGGGGTGATTAATAGATGCTTTCATTAGAATGCTTCTCGCGAAAGGCCGTGAGGGCAATTTTCTGATTTCAAGATTCAACGCGTGGGCACGGGGAAAGAGATATTGTTGTTCGGATGAATATTTCCCGGTGTTACACAATTCTGAGGGAAGCAATTCCGCCTATGGACCTTGAGAAGATTTATCATGTTACACTCCCACAGAGACATATGGACAAGAGTAGAGCGAGAGAGAGAGAATAGGGCTGATAAACTCGGAACACTATGAAATGACAGAGCCATTTTGTCCTCTATTAGTTGTGTGTGTGTGGGAGAGAGAGAGAGAGCAAACGAGGAATATTTATAGCAGATGAATACAAGAGAGGCTTGGCTAGCTTTTATTAAGTCGTGAGCAAAACATATATTTCTGAAGCAGCCCGTGAAAGAGGAGAACAGGGCAGAGAATCGGAGCTGATAACCTTGCGGTTTAATCAAAAGCTGGTTGTGGGCCGAGATTGGGCTGGCGTCGGGCCCGGGTGGCTGAACGCTCTCTCACTGAGCCAGAGTGTGTGGAAAAGACAAGATTCTTCTATCGGCCAATTCTCCATCTCGCTCGACACGGAGAGAAGCGTCTGATAACACTCTGCAGTCACGGCAGGACCAGCGAGGTACGCCAGACATCGCACACCTCTTCGTTAATTTAAATTCAGTTATGAATTAGTCATCCTCATAGTGCTTGTAATGTGCATGCTGTGAGGCTTAATATGCACTGAAAATACTCTCCAACATATGTATATAAATTAGGGCTGTTAAACGATTGAGGTTAGTTCACCCAAAAATGAAAATAATGTCATTTATTACTCACCCTCATGTCATTCTACACCTGTAAGACCTTCGTTCATCTTCAGAACACAAATTAAGATATTTTTGTTGAAATTCAATGGCTCAGTGATTTCCTCTCTCAAGATCCATTAATGTACTAAAAACATATTTAAATCAGTTCATGTGAGTACAGTGGTTCAATATTAATATTATAAAGTGACAAGAATATTTTTGGTGCGCCAAAAACACAAAATAACGACTTATATAGTGATGGCCGATTTCAAAACACTGCTTCATGAAGCTTCAGAGCGTTATGAATCTTTTGTGTTGAATCAGCAGTTCGGAGTTTGGCGGTTTGACACGCGATCCGAATCATGATTCAACATAAAAGATTCATAACGCTCCGAAGCTTCATGAAGCAGTGTTTTGAAATCGGCAATCACTATATAAGTCGTTATTTTGTGTTTTTGGCGCACCAAAATGTATATACAGTATTTAAGAAAAAAAATGCTTTATTTATATATATATATATATATATATATATATATATATATATATGCAAATACATGCAGTATGTATATACAATATACATATAACTATATGCAATATAGTATATACATGCAAATATTTCACCTGAGCGGGTGTATTACCTGCATCTAGCTGATATTCTTCAGGTCAGTCTTCATTCAATATTCATAATCACAAAATCAGTTTGAATGTCCACTGAGGAAAGCAATAACTTTTGTCTTTGTCTTTTTAACATCAGGGCCCATATGTATAAAACTTCTCAGAAATGCTCTTAAGAACAGACAGTTTTGACTTAAGTGTCAAAAAATTCGTAGTAAAAAGTAGGACTTTTCTAAGAGTAGGAGACTTTTATAAAGAAGCTAAAAGCAACTTTTAGTAAAGTCTAAGACTGATTCTTAAGTGCTGATTTAAGTGTTGTGAACTAAGAACTACAATGATGTCAACTCAAAATGGCCGCCCTCAACCTCTAAATCAGCCAATAGCGAGCCTGCAAGGGTGAAGTCACAGCAGCACAACACCAATAATTCAATGTTACTATAATATATATACTATAATATATATATATATATATATATATATATATATATATAATATATAATAGTTACTATAATATATATATTTAAAAAGACACTGAAACATTTTAATTTTTAAAATTATTTTTAAAAACAGCTTTGCATTGTGCAAAATTATCACAAATTAGTACTGATGGTGTGGAATCTTTTTCTATTGATATATGTCTCCTCATCTACAGTTAGAGTAATGATGTGAACACGAGTTCATCAACGGCTCCAACAGCTCCAGGGAAGCCCACAGTCAACATAAGAGTGGCTTGCTTTTGCCGCATGGTTTGATGGTCAGTTGGAAAGTCAATGAACTGCCAAATGTGATGTCCAGCCATATGAAAACTGACATCTTCAACCTTAATTCAAATATTTTTTAAAAATGTGTTAAAAGATGTAATCATATCATGTAGCTGTGCCGAGAGTCAAGTGTTTCATGTGTGGTAATGAAATGAAATTTCAAATTATTTTAAAATTATTTTTGGCCAGGCTGTCATACAAAGAAATTATGAACACATGCAAAAACATGAGAGAACCAATGAAATATTAAAAACTGATTGTTGTAGTGAATGTGTGCTTTTTTCTGAGCTTTTTTTTCTGAAACCTGTAGCTGTAGTTTCTTTTTTTTTTTTTTTTTTGCCAAATATTTTGTCAGATAAATACCTTTGTTTAGTTTAGTGTTGTAATGGGTCTTCATATTTTAAAATATTTAAATAATATAAACATAAAAATAAAAATATTTTCCTCATATTTTGATGGTTTAAGAAAAATTGTAGGGTCATTAAAAACAAAACCAAAAAAAAAAAAAAAAAAAAAAACCTTTGCACAATTGTGGCCACTATGTTTGGTGTGGTGAGTTTAGCAATAATACTATTTAAGAGCCTGCTTACTACTTTTTTTCATTTCTACGGTCAGAGCATTGATTTGTAGAGTGGGAGAAGCTGTTACATTTAAGGTTATACAAAGTTTATTTAGTCGTTAAATGTATTAAAATGCATTAAATGTATTAATTATTGTTTTATTTAATATTAACATATTAATTCATATTTATTAAATGTATTACATTTAAAGTTATTACATTTCTTATTAGGTCAGTTACAAAAGAATTGTCAATCAAATTTATATCATTTTATCAACTCCATGTCATCATATAACTCAATACATCATATCTTCATTGGAGAGCGTGAGTCTCCTCCTCTCTGCTGCCATCTTGTTACTCCTAACTATAGTTAAGAGACCTCTGCAGCTCTCTTACATAATTTAAGAGCTGAGACCTAGTCTTGACACTTAGGAACCTTTATGTATGTACTTATTCTTAAGTCTAGGAATAAGAGTAAAATTACGTCTTTCTTAGAATTTTTACTCTGAGCGGCTTTATACATTCAGGCCCTGGCTGTCATCACTCCCATGACAGCGCTAGTCAATGCATTTGTCAGTTGCGTCTCGTAAGATGTTGTTTAAAGTAAAATAATGTCCTTGTTTCCTTGTTTCAGTCCATTTCAATATAAAAGTCTTTGTGACTGACTCACTCACTCAGACAGTCTTTGCCGCCATCTAATGGTGTATTAATGAAACTTTAACTGAAGTCAAAATCACTAACTCTCAATACCAAAAAATACGGCATGCTATTTATATAAAATATTATTTATTGAACAATAATATTTAAATTAGTATCAACAGCCATTATAACAGTATAAGAAGTAAAACAGGAAATAAACACAAGCAAATATTTCTGTCAAACGTACAAAAGCAGCGCTCTAGTTAGTACAGGATTTAATTTCAATGTAAGTGAAACTTAATATAGACCTTAAGCCAAATCTGTTAGCTCTGGAACAAGTAAAAGATTAATGAGACCAAAGATTGCCCGTTTGATATACCCAAAACGAATTATACCTCATGTTTAAACACTATCTACATAAGAGCCAGCGGCAAATTCCTGAAGCACTGGCCGAGATGAAGCTGTTCTCTGCGCTGAACGGCCGCTGAAGATTTCCGAAAGCATCTAAACAAATTTTCAAATAGCTGCTATGTTTACAGTACATATAATTTGTATATCTGAGGTCAAAACAACTACATTCTCGCCTAAAAAACTCTTAAAACTACATTCCGCTACAAAAATACAATAAAATATAAAATATAAAAATATGGTGGGCTTGCTCGTCCGCCATGATGTTTGTTAAACTCAAACACAAACCAGACGTGACAGTAGTAAATTGATTTGTTTTCAGTTTAACCATTTCTTAGCATCATTACTCCAGTCTTCAGTGTCACATGATCCTTCAGAAATCATTCTGATTTGCTGCTCAAGAAACATTTCTGATTATTATCAATGTTAAAAACAGTTGTGCTGCTTCATATTTTTGATTATATTTTTTTCAGGTTCTTTTTTTTATATATTTTTTTTTTTGTAACATTATAAACGTCTTTACTGGATAAATGTTGAGTTCCAGTTTCACGTGTATCAGCTGCTCTTTCACATCCACTGTTTATTTGCCCTTCAATGTCACTCTCTACTGCACTGTTTCATGTCATGTTTTTTTCATTATTTACTATTCTGTGGCATGAGTTCGATTGTCCTGCAGCCGCAGTCTTATCTAGCGCTCAAACGTTTGACTTTCATTGGGTGGCTTTCTGCAGGATCACAGCAGCAGGAAATGAATTTAGATCCGGCTTCCTGTTTATGACAGCTCATCAGCGCTCCCTGCTCTCTCTCACTCCGGTGTTTGTACGTCTGTGAACCTGGAACTGTCTCTGAACAATCTGCAGCAATAAACAACGATAGCCTATGTGTGTGTGGGACTGATCGTGAGACATCAGAGCAGCGGTGTTTACCGTGTTTCATCTGAGATAAGACCATTGAAACAGGACTATGAGCTCCAAGGGTCAAATTAAAAGAAAATATCAGATATCTGTATCAGCTATAGATCACACATGACGATTTTAATGTGATTAACTAACAGCCAATAAGCTCTTTTATTTATTTATTTTGGTAACAATTCAGTATGGTGAACAAATATTCACTATTAACGACAACTTTTCCCTCAATAAACTCCTAATTGCTGCTTATTAATAGTTAGTACAGTAGTTGTTAAGTTTAGGTATTGGGTAGGGTTGAAGGATCTAGAATATGGTCATGCAGAATAATGCATTAATATGTGCTTTACATATTAATCCCTCCAGATTCCACAGCTTAATGCTCACAATATGGAAAGATAAAAGTTTCCATTTCAGCGCTGTCCGATGCATAACTTGAATACCACACATTTTCTCCTTAATAACTATAATATAGTGCACACACTCAAGAGCACGCTGTAAACAAGTTGAATACACTCTGAGAATCCGAGTAAATGAATTGCCTCAAAGCAATTAAATGATCTCGCAAAATGTTAATAGGAGGTTTCCATCGCTGTGAAGAATAAAGGCTGTAGTTAGATTAGAAACAAACTGTTATTACACAAAACAGCTCTGTAAGTAGTTTCAACTATATTAACCCTACAAAGTCATATTCAATATGCAAATTTCAAAGGCCTCTAAATTATCAGTATGATCAAAACTTTACTGAGAAACCTGTTTTGTACACAATCTACATACATCTACTACATCTCATCTGACTGATAGTCCATACTTTAACAAGTAAAAGTCTTTCTGCTGATTTTTATAAAAATGTGTCAAAGTGTCAGATATGATCATCAGGCTTCTGAGAAAGGTTCATTTGTTCATTTCTCAATCATCACTGTATTGTTTTAAAACTACAGAGCTTTAAATCATAAAACTAAGCATTTAAATATCATCTTACTAAGACATTATTGGCAGATATAAAGTGACGACTAACATTTATGGTCATTTTATGTAAGAAGTCGCTATTCTGTTATAAAGATCCAATTGATTTACATTACAATCGATGAGAATTTCATCTTACTTTTTGGCCATATAAATATAAGCAACTGCACCAAATTGCATAGTTTGCACAGTTTGAATAAAACTTATGCTTGTTTGCGCCTGTGTATAAGTAGTCCCTGTGTTTCACTCATTCCCTGCAAAGTTTTGTCTAGTGTTACAGCTGCAATTCTGAGCGTGTTTTCCTGTTTCCTTGTTTCCCGTATTCTTGTGTATTACCTTGCACTGCTTTTCATCATCGTGTTTGTTTGCTGCCTGCCCTGTTGATTCTCTGCCTGTTTACTGGATTACTCTGCCTTGTCTGCTGCCTGCCCTGACCCATTGCCTGTCCCCGTTTACGATTCATCTCTACCTTGGACATTGTTATTGCTGGTGTTTGACCCTTGCCTGTACGACTACGATTATCTTAATAAATCCTGCATTTAGATCCTCAGCCTTCGTGTCCCTGTGCAGTTCGTAACAAATATCATTTACAGCAAAACAATATCAACAACTTTAAATAGAGGCAATACCTCTACTCATTGTGAATTATATCAGTATCCATGATTTGGATAGTATGAGTGTTCAGTGTTCTGAAGTGTGCAACGTAAATGTAGGCTACTTTAAGTCTGTTCAACTCACAAAAAAAGTACATTTGCATTCTCAAACCACAGAGTAAACACTACTTGTGTACAATAAGTGGTGAGAACTGTCAAAACATAAGTAGCGTCATTCGTACACAGTGCAGAGAGCATCATGGTTCAGCATTTCCAACAGAGAAACAGAGGATTTGAGAGAAACATTCTTCTTGTTCACTCACCCAGCAAACACCCACAAGAACACAATCTTACCACAGGAAGATGCTGATAATCAAACACAAAAATCATCTCCTGCCAGTTATCTCCATAATATGTTATTTCTCCATCTTCTGTATAAAAGCACAGCTTCGTGTCTTCGACTGTTTTATTGTGCTGTAGTTGTTAAGACATGCCAAATATGTATATAGCATCATAATCTGATTTATAAATTTATAATGAATATTATGATTTACATATTGTTTATAATTAATAAACAGTGGAAATAGTCACAATCAAGTCATATGATCAATATCAAATATGTGCTTATTTGATTAACAACCTTGAAATGATGCAGGATATTAAATAGTTCTTCAAAATACAAATTTTGTCAAAATCTTTCTTTCAATATTTAAAAATCCTACATTTTTTCTATTTCTTTCCAGGTTTTACATCCCAAAGTTTCAATATGCAGTGAGACTTCTGGACCTCAGTGCATGTAATTCTTAGTTGTTTTGTTTTGTTTTGTTTTGTTTTGTTTTAAAACATAAAAAAAAAAAAAAAAAAAAACAGGATTTAATAGCAATTTCTTACAATCTTACAATAAAATATGGTATGCAAAATTTCACAGTGCAGGACAGGTCATTTTATATCATAAACCAACAAATTATTGAAAAAATAAATAAATAAATAAATAAATAAATAAATAAAAATAGCATTGTGGGATATATAATAGTGTAAATAAACAATGGTTTGTTTGAAGTCACCATTACTGTGATCATTGTTCCCTGTTGCTGAGAACTTGGAGCTGATTTGCATGCAATTACTTTGCTTTCAGCCAGTGTATTATTGTTTCAGCACACAGAAATAGTTGTATTTAACTACCGCAATATTATTACAACCCCTGCTCTCTTAATGGCTATTAAAAACACTACAGACATTACTTAATCACTATATGGCATAGTACTGCTATATATACTGTGGATTCCATGTTATGACTACATTTTTCATGCTTCATTTATTTATTTATTGATTTATTTCAAATAGTTGTGTCCACCCTGTAAAATAGTAAAATACAGTATTTTATCAAAAGAAATTACGATCTTGTACAATCTGAGTGATTTTTACAGTGTGAATTTATTCATCTATACACCATGCTCTTTTTCCATTATCTGTTCTTGTACTGTAGTGTATCTGCTGTCTTCATGTACACAAGGTTAAAGTGAAAAGCAAAAAAGAATCCCACTGTACAATAAATGTACATGTGCCAATAAAATACTCTGCTATCTATACAGGGTACATGTAGAAACTACAACAATGAAGCAGTGACGGCTCCATCTGTCAACTCCCATCTCCTGTCCCTTTATTCTGCTCCTGTTCTGATTAGACATCATTTCGTCAAGCCTGGAGTCTAGTGTAAATGGCTGAGTAAGCAGATGAAATAGAGATTCTAAGAGGACTGAACTAGTAGAAGATGAAGAGAGCAACGCATCAGCTCTTGACCGAGCGTTCAGCTGATGCTAAGCTCAAAATCGCTCTCTGTACTGAGCCAGAGAGATTAGAACTCTCTCTCATTAACATAACAATATCTCTACAGCTCCAGAGCCATCCTCAACACTTAAATATGGCGGGAAAAAAGCATCAGGCAAATCACTGATTTCACACTATCACTCCAAAAACGCTGAATAGAGTTTTGATTGCTCTCTGAACCATTGACCCAAGCGGTCTTTATGAGGAGCCCTCATTTGTCATTTAAATAACATAAATACTGCATGATACAGTAAGTATAATGTGTCACCATGTGTTGATTGATTTAATAATCTGTCTGTGTGTGTGTGCTGCTACTGATATACACTATGCTATTGTATAATTATGATTGTCATTGTGCATGTGTGGCACTGACTAATGTCCAGTGATAAATCTAGACTGAACAGCTCACATAAACAAGCGTCGGCCACTGTTAAACATGAGTGATTGAATGGCAATCCATGCACATGCAAGACTGTTTTATGGTCATAATATACACTCTTGCTAAAAAAAAAAAAAAAAAAAGTGAATATGTGAATATGCAGTATCAGTATCAGAGATATGGGAGCATTACATACATGGAGTCCTGCTTTTCTAACAGCACATACTTTGCACATGCGCCTGGTATTGTTTTCACTCATTAAGGGATCCACAAGGTGGCAACACTAGACCCACAGCACAGCTAAAGAAGAAACAGAACAATGACAGAAACTATCAAAAACCGCAACAACAATGGACAAAGTACTTGAAGTTAGAGTACTTGAAGTTAGTCTCAGCCACAGACGTCACGCCCATGGACAATGGCTGAACATCTGATGCATATGGCACTCACAATTGGAAACACTTCAGGAGTTTCAAAGTCATCATCTGATTGGATGAATTCTACAGGGGGACATGTGTGTCGTGTTCTTTATGAATCCGCTTGGAAACAAACCCCCTCATGGAAGAAGAAAGCTGTAAGGCTGAACACCATTACCGACAATCCTCATTTTGTCTGCGTGAGATTCTCCAGCTTTGTTGTTGTTGAGCGACCGAAGCGCAAGCTGTTAAAGCTCCGCCTTCTTCTGGAAAGGGGGCGGGAGCAGCAGCATTTAAAGAGACACACACAAAAACGGTGTGTTTTTGCTCACACCCAAATAGGGGCAAATTTGACAAGCTATAATAAATTATCTGTGGGGTATTTTGAGCTGAAACTTCACAGACACATTCTGGGGAGACCAGCGACTTATCTTGTGAAAGGGGCATTATAGGTTCCCTTTAAAATGTGTCCAAGAGTTGTACACGCTGGTCTGTTATAGAGTGCAACAGTCAGGTTTCAGAGGTAAAAACTCCATTCAATTTCTCCATAGGAAAATTGATTTTGAACGATAACTTATAAGTAGTTTTATATTTCTCCATCTTTTTTAAATTTGATTATGCTGTTTGCAGTGCTTCATGGGACTGTAGTTCATTCCCTCACTAAAGCCCTTAAGTACACAGCCTTGTACCTTTGTATTTTTGTCTGATGTTCAAATACTAAAGGGGGCAGGTGCTAATTCACTCTATTGTAGGGGCATCGATTTTACAAGCTCTTTTTGGTCAGTCAGACGGCCTCTGGGCAGTCCTTGGCCAATCAAAGCTCTGATAGAGTCCAGAACTTCCACCATCAGTCTGAAGCTCTGGCTATGCGAGAGTAGAGATACCTACTCTAGCAGTAACATGAAGACATTTTTACTGGCCATAATTACTGGAGAAAAACAGAACAGACACTGGCTGAAGACAAAAAATTGTAGTGTGACCGCCAGTGTTTATGTACACAATCAAAACGAGTATACTTTAAAACTTCTTATTACTTTTTTGTACAGTAGTATATTGGCAACCAGAGCTGCAGTACAATCAAACCAATGACCTTGGTGTTGTAGGCATCATGCTCTACCAGTTGAGCTACAGGAACAAAAAGACTCAGAGGAGGATGGCAAGGACTGCTGGTGGCGCATGGGACTGAGCTTCAGATTCTGCTACCGTCCCTGGCCTGCTCTCGCCTGGACTGTTGAAACGGACTACTGGCCAGCCGCCAGCGTTTGCGATCAAACCTCTGCTGCTCATCCAGAACGCTGCAAGCCTGACTGATATTCAGCCTCCCCAAATACTCCCACAGTCACACCTCTGCTAGACTCCTATTCCTGCAAGGATCGATTTGAAATTCTATGGCACATCTTGTCACAGTATCACCCTGTAGCCTCTATAGTGAGGCTGAGCACTATGACATTCATATGAGAAGTAGAACAGTTACTGCTGAAATACTGCTAAAGGTATTCAGCCGACTTTAACAAAGACTGGTAACAAATAATGTGATATTGGAAAATTTTTAATTCATTTATTTGATCAAATATACAGTGGTATTACAATTTAAAGGGGGCATATCATGAAAATGTGACTTTTTCCATGTTTAAGTGCTATAATTGGGTCCCTGGTGCATCTATCAACCCAGAAAACGTGAAAAAGGACAACCCAGTAACTTTGTTTTGGCAAGCCTTTCTCTGCAAGCATGTGGAAAAACTAGCTGTTCAGATTTCGCTCCCCTTGATGTAGGAAGGGGATCTTATTATAATATTACCACCCCTTACCATTCACAGCATTTGGTAGCAATCATAAACATTAGCCTGGTGTGAATGGCTCTGTTTGGCAAACAGGTACGCTATGTATAGTGGGTGTCCATACAGGTATTGCACATGTCAGCAAATGCTAGTCGATGAGTTGAATCAACACCACAGCAACTACATAAATTTATCCACTAACCATTCAGAAACGTCCAGTTTCATTCTAAAAGTTTTAACTTCTTCCTGAGTCTCTCCATCAGTGTCGACTCCGGTTTGAACAATGTAAGGCTGAACACCGTTACTGACAATCCTCATTTTGTCTGCGTGAGATTCTCCAGCTTTGTCGTTGTTGAATTTTCAGCATCATTACTCCAGTCTTCAGTGTCACGTGATCCTTCAGAAATCATTCTAATATGCTGATTTTCTGCTCAAGAAACATTTCAAATCACGGACATCTCAGATTACTAGTGGCGTGCCTCAGGGCTCAGTCTTGGGCCCTCTTCTGTTTAGTATCAATGTTGATTTTTTGTATGTTTTTTCAGGATTCATTAATGAAAAGAAAGTTCAAAATAACAGCATTTACTTGAAATATAAATCTTTTGTAACAGTATAAATGTGTCACTTTTGATCAATTTAGTGTGTCCTTGCTGAATATAAGTGTTATTTTCTTACTTATGGCATCAGTAATTACATGCATGTATTTATTGCTAGTTCACGTTAGTTAATGCATTTAACCAGTGTTAGCAAATGGACCTTATTATAAAGTGATACCATTGTGTCTTTGTAGACTTTTGTTCTTTGTTTGTGGCTATCTGTGTTTTCACTTTGGTAATAGCATTTGGTATCTTTTAATTTCTCTCTTTGAAATGCTCTTGTTTAGCTTATGCAGCACTTTTTTAACTTGCTGTTCCTCTTGGTTTTCCAGATTCACCTTCACATTTATGAATATAATCTGTATTGTTGATTTAGGTGTGTTCATGCATCACCAGTGACAGCGCATTAGTGATTCCACACGGCTCTCGCAACGTTATGTGCTAAAAGAAGTATACGGCTTTATACCAAAACGGCTTTATACTCCTATACAGAACCATTCATATTATTTCCCTCCATTTCTTTTAGAGTAAGCCCAGTTAAAAGAGAATAAGAAGAGGCAGATAATGCATCTAAATGTCAGGTCACAGAACACTGGCTTAGAGTTTGGAGCTTTCATGGAGGAGCTCTATTATTTGCTGTGTTTAAAAATAAATGCAGGCAACAGACCTATATGACGAACTAGAACTGTATTCAAAGACATTTACAATGACTGAGGACAAACAATGAAAGGAATATTCTGGGTTAAACAGCACAGGCTCTCCAGACAGCCTCTGCATGCTGCTTATTATCACAGACAATAATTGAATTTCAGTGCATATAAACAAATGGGAAACATGTTCAGTAAATAAACTCAGCATGCATATACACTTAAAATACACTGTTTTATACTATAATGTTGTTATGAATGTAACATTTAAATATTACACATCTTAGCATGAGACGGGTGATAGAATCACTTACACTTTATATATATGTATTTGGTTGTGAAGAATAGGCTGTTATGGAATATACTGCCTGTTCGTCCATCGTTGTGTCACAATCAAATTGACTGCATACTTTCACCCCAGCTGTCTAAAGAGCACCATGTGTTACTGCTCTTCACCATATTGCAAAAGAGCAGCTACAAAGACAGATTCCTAGACAATAACTGTAAATGTCAAGTGTGCTGCTCATAAGCCCTGGGCCCGAGACGTCACAGCGGGCTTGTGTTATTCCCATGATCCCCAGGAATTGGCACGCTTATCAAACTGACGCCCTGCAAACCGACTCAACCTGACTGGGACCTTGAGCAACAGATTACCACAGAAGGTCACGGGCAAATAAATGTGTTTCCCCGTAAGTGTGGAATCAGACATCCATACTATGTGTGTGTGTGTGTGTGTGTGTGTGTGTGTGTGTGTGTGAGTGGGTGTGTGTGTGTCAGATGGCATATAATGCATGATAACTGTGAGGTGAATCTGTTTCTCAGATGCTGTAGCCTGACTTTACTGCAATAAAAACAACAAAAAAACAAAAAAACAAAACAAAACAAAAAACACATAGTGGTTATTTCACTTTATACATTATATATATAACAACGAATGAATAAAAATACATAATCATAAGCTGACCAATAATAAATAAATAAATAAACTAGGTGAGTATATAATTCAGCAGCAAAAAGTATGCTAGGCTAATTCTTGAAAAAAAAAACTTTGCACAGTAATTTTATAAAATCTAAATGTTAATAAAAAGACAGAAAACAAAAGTTTTAGCAGCGTGCTGACTGTCGTTACCGAACGCGACGCGCTGTCTGAGTGCTGAACAGAGAATGATTGACAGCTGCAGCAGAGGGAAGACGAGTTTCCTTGAACTTAAATTTAATGATGTACATATTCTTCTGTCCCTCACATGAAGCTATGGAATGGCTTCAGATGACTTTGAATATAGTGCACGAAAACTTAATCGGTGCCTTTGCTCTATATGACTCCCACTTTTGCTGTATAAAAGAGCGCAATTATATATCGCGACAGGCCTAATTTCCGTTTAATTTTGAGACTGTGGCGGGCCGAGATGATAAATCATGTTTATTTTCTAAAATCAAAATAAAACTGAACACCTCAATATTGCAATAAATCAAGGTCGACACAACCTTTTAAATGCCTACAAACTCTCAAGTCTCAGTTAAGCTCAAATGCACAAAAAGGCCATGAGTAAATCAATATCCGTCAAAAAGGTCTCGTCAATATAGCAGATAAATAAAATAATGTTAAGTAAAATTAAATAGTCAAAGTCTACTTGCACTGGACGTGCTGGTTTCGGCTTCATCGCCGGCTGCATGACCTCATTTCATAAATCAAACACCTGCGTTTCAGCAACTACCTGCTAATGCACTCACATTCATGTAAAGTAGCCTTGTTGACAAGTTAGGGTGAGTAAGGGCAAAACGCACAAGATATAGTACCTTCAATGCCCTTAGATGGCAACATCGCTTCTTTATAGCAGAAACAAACTGCTGCAGAAAAAGTTAGGTGCCATGAAAAATGTAATGTGTAATTGCATTACTAAAAATTACATTTACTTGTTCAAAAATGTACTTAAGTAGAGAGTAAAAGTTGCTAATATTTTTGATACTCAGTACAACTACAATATAGCCAAAAATATGCTTAAGTATAGTAACTAATTACATTTACTCAAATACTTTACACCTCTGATTGTAACTATAATATAATAGCATTATAGTGATGCAGGTTGCATCTTAATAAATACATTCATGGAACCATATGACTGACTAATTAATACTTATAATTCAGTGTATAATGGATTATGAATGTGCATTGAAAAAGAAAATGCATGACTTAAAAGTAACTATAAAAAATACTATAAATATGTAACTATAACTGTTCTTATAATGCAGTAGAAGTCTTAATGAGTGTTTAAAAATATGTTTATAAATATAAATGGAGCTATAAGTCATTATAAGTATGGTCTTCATTGAAAGTGTTTTTTTTTTTTTTTTTTTTATAGATCTTCACCATTGTATCAAATTTCTTCTTAAAAAAATGCATGATCTGACATTAATATGCTTGATATAACAGCACCTGAAAAGAGCGCTAGAAATAGCATTTTAAGTTTACTTAAAAACCCAGGGTACAAAACAGATAAATGTACTGATCATATGTGGATTCGTTTCATGGAATGAAGCAGAAAAAAAAAAAAAAAATAATAATCTTTCTATATGGCTAAAGCATTTTTCAACATCCTTTACTCCAAACTCTTGTAAAAATAGCCAAGACAAAATAGTGAACCCGAAACAAACTAGACCATATATTGTCATATCCTTGTATTTACTGGGTTCATGTTTCATCTGTCAACTGTAACTGTTTTCTGTTAAGCTATATGAATAAACCTCCTATAATTCCTCAATGTGAAAGTTCCAGTGACATCATATTCACCTTTTCATTCATAACCGTCCTCCGTCTACTTGAAGGAACGTAACACACATTATGCAAGAGAATTTCATAAACACTCCAACAGACTAAATATTCAAATTGTAAATATTCTGTCAGTGTAACACTGCTGGGCAGGGCCGTCGCGATTCTAGAGGTCTCCACGATTTCAACCGAGGGCTGAATTTGCATGATTTTACTTTTGATGGAAGGTTATGGAAAACTAGCCATATAAAGACCATATAAAGAAAACCTCTCAAAAACCAGCTTAACCAGCTGTGCCATGTTTTAAAACGGTGTGTCAAGTTCAAAGTTCAACTACTGAAAACACGTCTCGACACCCTGCGCTCTTTTCCATTTTGTTTGCATTTCAAAAGCACAAGCCCGTTCCTTCATTTAGCTCACTGCAGTTTTAAAGCCCTCACTATCTGTTATAATATATACATAGACATAATAAATATGTATGCCTATGTCTATGGGACTGTAAGTCAACAAGTTTCAATAAACCATTATTGATTCAAAAAGCTGATAAGGTCATAATAAAAGTGTTAAACAAAAGTGTTACTGTGCTTTAGTAACTGTGTACACTTTACAATTACCTAAATGTAAAGTTTTAAAGGGTTAGTTCACACAAAAATGAAAATTCTGTCATTAATTACTCACCCTCATGTCGTTCCACACCCTGTAAGACCTTCGTTCATCTTCAGAACACAAATTAAGATATTTTTGATAAAATCCGATGGCTCCATGAGTCCTGCATTGACAGCAAGATAATCAACACTTTCAAGGTCCAGAAAGCTACTAAAGACATATTTAAAACAATTCATGTGACTACAGCGGTTCAACCTTAATGTTATGAAGCGACGAGAATACTTTTTATGCAGAAAAAAAAAAAAATAATGACTTTATTCAACAATATCTAGTGATGGGCGATTTAAAAACACTGCTTCATGAAGCTTAACGAATCATTTTTTCTTATCAGTGGTTCAGAGAGCCAAAATCCCATGATTTCAGTAAACGAGGCTTTTTTACGTCGTAAGTGTTTTGAAACTTTAATAGTTCACGTGCCTTTGGCAGTTTGATACATGCTCTGAACCACTGATTTGAAACAAATGATTCGCTAAGCTTCGAAGCTTCGTGAAGCAGTGTTTTGAAATCGTCCATCACTAGATATTTTTGAATAAAGTCGCTATTTTGTTATTTTTGGCGCACAAAAAGTATTTTAGTCGCTTTATAACATTAAGGTTGAACCACTGTAGTCACATGAACTGATTTAAATATGTTTTAGTAGCTTTCTGTGCACTGAAAAAGGGAGTGTCATTGCTGTCAATGCAGACCTCACTGAGCCATCGGATTTCATCAAAAATATCTTTATTTGTGTTCTGAAGATGAACGAAGGACTGACGGGTGTAGAGCGACATGAGGGTGAGTAATAAATGACATTATTTTCATTTTTGGATGAACTAACCCTTTTTTAAATAAGTAAAATGCAGGGTATTGAAGTTATTGATGCACTTAATTTTTTCTTAGGAACCCCCTTGAACTGTCAAGTCCATGTTTTCCATGGAGAAACAACTTATAAATCATACTAAGTAATGCTTTTTTTGATAATGTAAAAATGCAGAAAGTTTTTTTTGATGCGTAGGGCTAGGGGACAGTTTGTACAGTATCATTATGTCTATGCAATGTCGCCATAAAACATGAAAACCCAACGTGTGTGTTTGCATGCATGTGCACGTGTGTGTGTGTGTGTGTGTGTGTGTGTGTGTGTGTGTGTGTGTGTGTGTGTGTGTGTGTGTGTGTGTGTGTGCGTGTGTGTGTGTGTGTGTGTTCACTCACCAGTGTCCTGGTCACAGAGCTGTTCACAGGGGTCAGTTGTCCTCTGACCGCAGTAGTCTCTCACCCACTGGGTGGAGGAGTTGGTCTGGTAGTACAGCGTCAGTTTGGCTGGATTTAACCAGTTGGAGACATCCAGATAACTGCCCATGCTCACCACAAAACTGCTTCCTATATCAAAAAACACAGAAAAAGTTTCACGTTTAGATCTTTTGAACATGACCATCAAGAACAGCACACATCAAATGGTGTAAGATTCATGTTTAACCAATTTTTCACTCAGAAATTGCAAGTAAATTTAACACCTTGAATTAAAAGTGACATTTTGAAGTAGAAATAGTATTTTCTTGTAAATCATATTCCAATATTGTTTTGATTGATTTTCTTTTTACAGTGTAGTTGTCAGGCGCAATAAACAAACTGCTAATTTCCAAATGAGAAAAAAGTATATAAAAATTCACATTAAAACCAGGTCAGAATCTCTTGAAACATCTAAAGATCTCCAGGCGTCTCTCTCAGAGACTAAAACTAGTGTTCCTCCATTATAAAAACTGCTGAACAAGAAAACAGGAAGATACTGCTCTTCAATAACAGCGCTGTCAAAGCCCAGATCTCTCCCTAAAGTTTTATAAATATGTTTCCCCATCAGTTTTGCTCAGGGTGACGCGTACACCTGTCCTGTTCTGCTAATGTGTGAATTCAGCACTTCCCAAAGATAAGGGCGACTTAAATTAAATTGCTTTGCTGCTTCATAATCCTCTCTGTCGTCTTAAACCCGAGAGCAGAGGCTGAACGGGACGTGTGGACGCCTGCCAGACTGACACCCACTCAGGGACGGCCAGGAGCTGCGCAGAGACACAGGGATTTAACACGGCGTGGCAGCTTTTGTGCCTGAACTTTACTACTGCCAATATGACTCGATGCAGCAAGAACAACGCTTCTGCTGGAGAAGAATAACAGTCTAGCTGAACATTCAACAAATATCTGGGGGGAAAAAGCAACACATAACTATACAACACACAATATTGTTCTGTTGGCATACACAAAATGAAGCAACATTGTGAATATCAAATTATTTTATATTCGATGGTCCACTTTAGACATTCTACATATAAGTAACCTTTCTGACTCCATGTTAACCAGCACTCATTAGAGTATTAGACTGTCTGCTTAATATCTGCTAACACTTTCCTCAACAGACATTATACTGACTATAAGTAACTGTGCAACTACATGTCAACTTTTTTGTCTTTCTGATTAAGGCATTCAGTTTGGGCACATCCAGCATTATAATCTATCAAAGGGCTGCAGAATTCAATATCGCCCAGCCCTAATAAAGATCATTATTAACAACCAAATAGTGCTACTGCAATATATACAGTGCCTGTTTCTTTTCTTTTTTTTAATTATTATTAATACTATAGATATAATTCAAATGGATGCACTGAAAATATGTCATGCATTATATTTCTATGCAAGAGCTGCTTTGTGCAGAGCATTTTATAACTGTTAAATATCCTCATAAACAGGAAGGCCATTGCTAAATATACAGCTAAGAGCAGTGAACTGTGTCTGAAATGAGTTTGACAAATGAGTGGGGGTTTCAGTGTGTGTGTGTGTGTGTGTGTGTGTGTGGGAGGTGTTTGTGTGTATGTGTCCACATTTGGAGAAAAAAAAACAAAAACAAATCTAATGACCTTCTGAATACACACTAAGAAACGATCAGCTGCAGGACGTCAGTGAAGAGTTTAATTAGAAACCTGATGCTGGTGATGACTGTGACCTCTTCAAATCTCACACTAATGCAAGATATATTTAAGTTGATATTAATTATACGACGGATGCAGTTATATGCAAAGTGTGGTCTAATGTGAGCGATTTAAAATTTTAGATCATTTGCATAATCCAAAAAAAAAAAAAAAAAAAAAAAAAAACACAACAGATGGAGCCCATGACCCTCAGCAAACCTACCAGAATACATGTGACAGATCACCTAGAAAACATGCTCTCTAAATTAAGATATTTTTAGGTCCTGGAGTGCATGTATAAGTGTGTGTATGAGAGAGAGATAAAACCTCACTTTGGAGAGCTCCTCATACCAGCTACATCTAAAAACAACAGAAGTCTATGAAATGCCACATTAAGATGGCTGTGTGTTAGTTCACTGCAAACAATGCTTTTATTACTTAGTATTTTTGTCTTGTTTCCAGTCTAAATATCAAAAAATTCTTGAATCCAGATGCTTTTACTAGATAAGTAAAATGATATAAGATATTTTTTTCTTGTTTTCTGAGGAAATGAAGCAAAATTATGTGCCAATGGGGTAAGAAAAATAATCTTGTTTCTGTTTGGGAGAAAGAGAAACAAGGTTACTTTTCTTACCCCAATGGCAGATAATTATTTAATTATTCTTGTTTTCTTACCCCAGAAAACAAGAACTTTTTGCAGAGTATGTGTGCGGAAAAACCAAACTAATATCCTGAAATTTCATGACAACCAACTTGATACAGTAATGATACAGTAATAATATACGGCACATATATTGTGGAGGCTTCCATTTTTTGTTGGCTTGTGATTTCAGTTGCAGTAAACTCAATCAATCTCACCAATTTTAATAAGCAAGCCTTGGAAGCCTGTAAGCTTGCCTTCTGCCACAACCTTTCCCCTCATGGAAGCATCAAAAAAATCTAAGATTGGCTTGACAAATGTGTAACTTTTGTTTTAGATTTGTTAAAAAGGGATGGTAACTTCTATTCCTATTCTGAATTTACAGCAATTTTTGAAGTGGGATACCTCATCTAGAATTTATTATTGGGTTGTTAAATCTTTTTCACCCAAACTGTTAAATCTGGTTAGGGCATATAGTTACAGAGTATTAAAATGTGAAGTGCCCAAATTGTCTATTGGAGGTCTGGAGCTTTGCAATGTAATTTTTTGGATTAGAAGAATCCTGATTAAGAAGTTCACCCCAAAGCATTTTTTAAATGGAAAATGAATTATCCTTCTATTTCTACTATTAAAGCATGGTCTGGTATATTTTTGTTACCTAACAAGATGAAAGAACTTTACTATAAAATTCTTCATGATTACTAACCATTTCTTCACAACTCTAATCTTGAAACAATACCACATTTATTTTCTGAATGTGATTATGCAAAGAATTTTCAGAAAGAAGTAGCCTGGCTTATTTTCTCTGCTTACAACAAACTTTTTATTTTTGAAATAATTAATGTACTGTTTTTGATGTATTTATATATATGTATATACACATACATAAGTGTGTGTGTATCGCAGACAGATCATCTCACAGCTTTTATTAACAGTTCTGTACTGTATATGTGTGTGTTTTGGCCATGTTTGTTCTCTGAGGGTTAAAGCAGCTGACAGATGGTCCAGCATCTCTGGACTGCAGCATCAGCATCACATGACTTTAATTGTAGGTTTCTGTAGGACAGAAGATGCTCTTCAGCAGCTGAATGTCTTCTGACCTCTGCTCTCTCTCTGTGACACGCTGCTACAGTGAAGCAGAACAGATATCTCTGCTTTCTTTTAAAATTTTAAATGCTTAGTTCATCTAAAAATGGCACTGAAAGTTTATTCACACAAAACTCTGACGCTTCAAAACATTCATAAAGAGTTCGTAAAATAAATCCATAAGAATCGAGCGGTCTTCTGAAGCGATGCGATAGATTTATGTTTTTGTATTGCTGAAGTGAATCTACTGTAATGCAGTAAAAAGACCAAAGGGTTCCTAATGGTCTTAAAATAAAGTTCATGACATTCTCGAGAGGTTTCATGAGATGCACCAATAGATTGCTCACCGTCAGCGATGAAGTGTTCAGGAACGTGGAGCGTGACCTTGACGGTGAGAGGACAGGACGTCTGCGTGCCGTACACGACCGCCACCACACACGTGCAGACGGTGATCAGTGTTAACGTGGCTTTGCTCATGGGACTCTGTGGGCAGCCTGTGGGAACAGACAGAAGAACATGATTATACAGATCCGTCTCATGCAGTGATTTCACATGACGTCTCAGCTCTTGCCCACTCACCATCACATGGACCCCTCGCTGAGCCCTGTACCTTCCACTTCCAAGAGCTTGTGCTCTTTCTTTAATATACACTACTGTTCGAAGTTTTGGGGTCGGTAAGACTATTTTTCAAAGACGTCATTTCTGCTCACCAAGGCTGCATTTATTTGATCAAAAATACAGTAAAAATGTAAAATATTACTAAATATCTGTTTTCTATGTGAATATATAGTAAAATGTAATTTATTCCTGTGATCAAAGCTGAATTTTCAGCATCATTACTCCAGTCTTCAGTGTCACATGATCCTTCAGAAATCATTCTGATATGATAATTTGCTGCTTAAGAAACATTTATGATTATTATCAGTGTTGAAACAGTTGTGCTGCTTCATATTTTTGTGGAAACTCTGATGATTTTCTTCCAGGATTCTTTTACGAATAGAAAATAATAGCTTCTGTTTCAAATAGAATGTATTTATAACATTATAAATGTTTTTACTGTCACTTTTGTGCAATTTAATGCATCCTTGCTGAATAAAGGAATCAGTTTATTTTAATAATGGTGATAATGATGACAATAATTAAAAAAATAATATATATAGCTGTGAGCAGCAATTATTGGGGTTCAAATGCTTTAAGGCCTTTAAGCACTTGCGTAAAAAGGTGTAATGTTTTAATTTGCAAACCTGTAACTACCTTGATCATAGATGGAAAAGACCATTTACAGGCAATACAGGAAAACATTTACCATAGGAAATATATGGTTTATAAAGCTTTTTAACAGTTAATGAGGTTGACCCAAAAACCTAAGACTAGTTCACCAAAGTTGGTTTTTGAAATAATCTCCAATATTTAACAAATGATTCAATGGACAGCGGCGGTCTTAGAGGCAAAGTTGCTCAGAATGAGGAGTTCTACCATGTGGTACAAATGTTGTGGGCAAAAAAAAAAAAAAAAAAAAAAAATCGCACGATACATGATCCTTTACGCATGTGGAAAACGTGAAGGCGCCCCCGGTGGCCAATTTCTTTTGAATTTCTCACAGGCCTCTAAAGCCATGAGTCAAACAGGCCCAGTGAGTTTCGTTCCGATTGGGTCAAAAACCTAGGACTAGTTCGCAAAAGTAGGGCTTTTTTAAAAAAAAAAAAATCCAAAACACGCAAAAATTTCGATGAGCAAATCTGAGGAATTCCAACGATATCAGACACTTGAGCCTATGTCTAACGCTTCAGGAGTTATGAGCGATTTCATACTTTTGAGCGCTTTAGCGCCCCCGTTTGGCCAATCGGGGCGAGCCTTGGTGACGTTGTAGACGTTGTGAGTACTACCAGCCCTCAAAGTCTCAAGTCTCTACAATTTACGATTTGGTCTGCCTGATCACTTTTAGGGGAGCATGCTGATCCTTGGAAATTTTCACAATTACAATAGGGTTTCAGAGCTACACACTTGAACCCCTAAAAATACAGTGATATACAGTTTATAAATTGAGCCCCTCTAATGTAACAATAACACGAGGAAAAACAAGCGTCCCAAAGTTGTCTGAGGACAGCCTGTCTATAAATTGAATCCTCAAGCTCCCTGTAGAGTGGACGTGGGAGTGAGTGTTTATTCCCATGTCTCAAAGCTCAGTGATGACGATCTGATTTATGTAACATAGAAAGAATAGCTTAACAGCAGCGATTCATCTGAGAGACAGAGGTTAAACTAAAGCTCCTGTCCTCCTCTGTGTGCTGAAACATCCACATCTACTGAGAAATGACAAACAGGGTTTGACAACCTCAGTGAAGATCAGATGCTGTGGATATCCTGCAGGATAAAGTCAAAGAACAGCCTGTAATAATGAACAGGTAACAATTAATACCGCCACCATCTCTGAGAAATGTTATTCTTATGAACAAATTGGAGGCCTTCACAAACAAATAAACTTTCTATTTGTTTTATTCTTTAATTAGCAAAGTTTAAAAGTCCTTGTTAAGACTTGACTGATTTCTTTATGCAGAGAAACAGATAATGGGTTTACATCATTATCCAACATGACTTAGATATCAGAGTTAGCCTGAAAATAATATATAATAACAGTTGCTTGGAAACTATGTGTTATAGAGGGCTTGGAGGGGTGAAATAAAACTTGGAAGTAACTCTCTTTAAGCAAACTTCAAGAAGCTGAGATTTCTGTAGGCTGCATCCAAACATCTCACATATGCTTGTGTTTGTTTTGTTGTCACTCCTCTGAGGGGTCACACCTGGCTCCTTCCTCACAGTGAAACATTCACAGTATCCCACATCTCTTCCAGAACAATCTGTTCCTAGATGTTGCAGTCAGTGTACAGCCCACGATTATTAGCACAATCTCGACTGGAGATCAAGAAGATATTTTCAAAAACCAGATGAAGGACGCTGACCATGTGGATTAGAAACAGTTGGGTATGGACACAGGTAAACAAAAGTGCAAAATAAACAAAAATGAAATGAAGTCACCATCCGGAAGAGGTCTTAAACTTACAAGTAACTGGGCCGCTATCAGACAACAGAAACATGATACTGAACGCACATTATTTCATTGATCTTGGTGTGTATGATGCAAGGTAATACATTTTAAAATAAAACATTATTTGGTAATACTTCACACTAAAGTCCCATTAGTAATGCATTGACTATCATTAACAATGAGCAATACGCCCGTTATATATAAACAGATGTAAACTGATGTATGTACTGTATGTGTGTGTGTGTGTGTGTGTGTGTGTGTGTATAGTTGATTAATCTAGGCTAGTTAATAAAAATACAACTATTCAGTTTTTGATTTTAATGGTTGACATTAACAACTGAAATTAATAAGCGCTTTAGAAGTATTTTAAATTATTAACGTGTTAATTAGCGTGTGGAAATAAAAGAGAGGAGTGATTTATTGAATCTTTCTTGAATCCTTATATTATACGTGTATACTTTATTTTATGCATTTTCAAACAACCGTTACATAAGTGAGTCATTGAATTATTCACTTAACAAATGTGTTCAAAAACACTGAATCATTCAGGAATAAAACACATGTACTGTTTGTTCTTTGGTGATGCAGTGGTTCTGTGATTTGGAACTATTCTCATTGGCAGTATAAAACAATGTGGCAGCACTGTGTCTAAAATGTAAGTTACTTAATACTAATTTACAGACATGCTGTATAGAAGCTATTTCACTCAATTGCACTGCATTATTGTTACTATCCTATAAATGATCTGAAGCAGCCCAGGCCATCATTACTAGTTATAAAGATTTTTCTTTTTCCATGTTGTCTTTTGTTAAGTTATTAATAAAAAAAATGCAGTTATCCTGTATGTTTTTCATCTACTAAAAATAAGCAACTCATAAGAGTAATTCTTTGGGAATCAGGCTCACACTTGCCACACTGTATGTTTTCCTCTGTAGATTTGGTGTTGAAGCATCATTGCACAGTCAATTATTAGTACAAATTAGTCCCTTACACACTAGCAAGAACTGTTATAGTACCTTTTTTTTTTCTTTTCTTTTAATAAGAGCCGAATTCTGAATAAGAAACCTACATTAATTATAAATAAAGTGATGTGGTACAAAAACATTTAACAGGATTGTTTGGAAATGGTTTATCAATATGTTCTTCCAATTACAATGTGTGATTTATTAGAAGAAACACAACAATTGAATGGTTTAACCTATTTTAATTTTAAGTACATTCCAAAGCAACTGTGAAAGTGTTACAATACAGACGGGTCGGAGACAAAGTAGTACAGGTAACGGATATTTATTGAACACCAGCAGAGATAACAGGAGTGCAGGTAAGTGAAATGGTAATCTTGCAGGTGATAGATGAATGGCGGAATAGTGATACGGTCCTTTGTGTTGCAGTGACGAAGATCCTGGAAGACGGGTAGATGGCAGGCGAGGCAGAGCAACGGAGACATTAGATAACTCACACAAAGACAGGAGACACGGAAGGAGACTTGGAACACGCTGGAGACAGGTAAGTAGATTCACAGGAGTCCTTGAGGTAAGCATGACGGTAAGACTTAATGCGAACGAGACCGGACAGTGACTGAGTGCGTGCGAGTGTCTTAAGTACTGATGGTGATTGCCGTGCTGATATAGTGCAGGTGCGTGTGATCAGTACTCGGATGAGGGAGTGCACTGTGATTGGGTGATGTTGGAGCCTGGAGTGTCTGTGACAGGCGTGTCCCTAACCCTAACCCCAATACCGGAAGATATGGTTGAACATGAGTTCAGCCGTCTCCATGGCTGTAGGTAGTCCCTTTAAAGGTGACAAGATTTAGAGAATCTGTCAATAATCACCAAGATACAGGTACAGTTATTGGAAGCAGGTAGGTCGGTTAAGAAGTCAACTCCTAGGTGTGACCAGGGTCTGTTGGGAATGGGCAGAGGATGGAGTTTGCCAGAGGGAAGATGGCGAGGACTCTTCGAGATGGCGCATTCATTGCATCCCTGCATGTACCTTCTGACGTCAGCTGCCATATTTGGCCACCAGAAGCGCTCTTTCAGCAGCGAGAGGGTTTCATTGACCCCAGGGTGGCCAGTGCCCAGTGACATGTGGGAGGAGTGAATGAGTGGAGTGCGCCGTGTCCGGGTGATGTATTGCAAACCTTGTGGACAACCTGGCGGAGTGTTGGTGGAAGCATTGGAGGAGGGCATGGTTTCTTTGGACCAGGTGATCAGACTTACAATGAGCTTTTCAGGTATGATGGGTTCAGATTCTTCTGTGTTTTCCTCAGGATTGTGGACATGAGATAAGGCGTCTGCCTTGACATTGTTTGGTCCAGGACGATAGGAAATGGTAAAGTTGAAACGGGTGAAGAACAGCGCCAGCGCACCTGTCGAGGATTTAATCTCTTAGCGTCTCTAAGATACTCCAGGTTCTTGTGGTCGGTTAGTACCAGGAAGGGAATAAATCCGTTGCAATCCTCCGCCGAACCAGAGAAGGGCGCCGGTTTAGCCATGGGACTGGCATACACAGGCGGTGAAGGAGTGACGGCGGTGTTGGCGGAGGTGATCGCTGGTGGATGTGCCGGTGGATTGGAGGTGAGTGCTCGGCGCAAAGGGTCAACGAGCTCTTGGAAGGGATCCGGGGTGCTCATGCTGGTGTTCAGCAGTTTTGGTCCGGTCTTCTGTTACAATACATACGGGTCGGAGACAAAGGAGTACAGCTAACGGATATTTATTGAACACCAGCAGAGATAACAGGAGTGCAGGTAAGTAAAATGGTAATCTTGCAGGTGATAGATGAATGGCGGAATAGTGATACTGTCCTTTGTGTTGCAGTGACGAAGATCCTGGAAGACGGGTAGATGGCAGGCGAGGCAGAGCAATGGAGACACTAGACAACTCACACGAAGACAGGAGACACGGAAGGAGACTTGGAACACGCTGGAGACAGGCAAGTAGATTCACAGGAGTCCTTGAGGTAAGCATGACGGTAAGACTTAATGCTAACGAGACCGGACAGTGACTGAGTGCGTGCGAGTGTCTTAAGTACTGATGGTGATTGCCGTGCTGATGAAGTGCAGGTGCGTGTGATCAGTACTCGGATGAGGGAGTGCACTGTGATTGGGTGATGTTGGAGCCTGGCGTGTCTGTGACAGGCGTGTCCCTAACCCTAACCCTAATACCGGAAGATATGTTTGAACATGAGTTTAGCCGTCTCCATGGCTGTAGGTAGTCCCTTTAAAGGTGACAAGATTTAGAGAATCTGTCAATAATCACCAAGATACAGGTACAGTTATTGGAAGCAGGTAGGTCGGTTAAGAAGTCAACTCCTAGGTGTGACCAGGGTCTGTTGGGAATGGGCAGAGGATGGAGTTTGCCAGAGGGAAGATGGCGAGGACTCTTCGAGATGGCGCATTCATTGCATCCCTGCATGTACCTTCTGACGTCAGCTGCCATATTTGGCCACCAGAAGCGCTCTTTCAGCAGCGAGAGGGTTTCATTGACCCCAGGGTGGCCAGTGCCCAGTGACATGTGGGAGGAGTGAATGAGTGGAGTGCGCCGTGTCCGGGTGATGTATTGCAAACCTTGTGGACAACCTGGCGGAGTGTTGGTGGAAGCATTGGAGGAGGGCATGGTTTCTTTGGACCAGGTGATCAGACTTACAATGAGCTTTTCAGGTATGATGGGTTCAGATTCTTCTGTGTTTTCCTCAGGATTGTGGACATGAGATAAGGCGTCTGCCTTGACATTGTTTGGTCCAGGACGATAGGAAATGGTAAAGTTGAAACGGGTGAAGAACAGCGCCAGCGCACCTGTCGAGGATTTAATCTCTTAGCGTCTCTAAGATACTCCAGGTTCTTGTGGTCGGTTAGTACCAGGAAGGGAATAAATCCGTTGCAATCCTCCGCCGAACCAGAGAAGGGCGCCGGTTTAGCCATGGGACTGGCATACACAGGCGGTGAAGGAGTGATGGCGGTGTTGGCGGAGGTGATCGCTGGTGGATGTGCCGGTGGATTGGAGGTGAGTGCTCGGCGCAAAGGGTCAACGAGCTCTTGGAAGGGATCCGGGGTGCTCATGCTGGTGTTCAGCAGTTTTGGTCCGGTCTTCTGTTACAATACATACGGGTCGGAGACAAAGGAGTACAGGTAACGGATATTTATTGAACACCAGCAGAGATAACAGGAGTGCAGGTAAGTAAAATGGTAATCTTGCAGGTGATAGATGAATGGCGGAATAGTGATACTGTCCTTTGTGTTGCAGTGACGAAGATCCTGGAAGACGGGTAGATGGCAGGCGAGGCAGAGCAATGGAGACACTAGACAACTCACACGAAGACAGGAGACACGGAAGGAGACTTGGAACACGCTGGAGACAGGTAAGTAGATTCACAGGAGTCCTTGAGGTAAGCATGACGGTAAGACTTAATGTCAAGTCAAGTCAAGTCACCTTTATTTATATAGCGCTTTTTACAATGTAGATTGTGTCAAAGCAGCTTTACATTGATAACTGGTACATTGTTTGGCTGCACAGCAGCTCTTAAAGAATAGTGTCAATGCAGGCAGATCAAAGCACTGTTGAATATCAAATGTCAAGTCAAGTGTCCCCAACTAAGCAAGCCAGAGGCGACAGCGGCAAGGAACCCAAACTCCATCAGGTGACATCAGGTGGCAGACAAGTGGCAAATTGGTGTTAAAATGGAGAAAAAAACCAGGAAGAGAAGAGAAACCAGGCTTAGTCGGGGTGCCAGTTCTCCTCTGGCCAACAGTGCTTTGTTACAATTCAGGTTGCTATCATAAGTCCAATAGGATCGCAACATTAAAAGTATTTATTTCAGTTCCATCCAATTGAGGATCGTATTCATCACGCCGGTATGGACGGTTGTTGAGGAACTGTGTCGTGGCTGTCGTGTCGATGAGGCCTTCACAGGGGATGATCTAGTTGACTCAATCTCTGCTGATACGTCAGGGCTGCGTTGTGGTCGTGTCAAGGTGCAGGTCCTTGGTCTCACCTGGATACGGCCCGGATCCGGTTGACTACGGTGAACCTCGGGATAATGCGAACGAGACCGGACAGTGACTGAGTGTGTGTGAGTGTCTTAAGTACTGATGGTGATTGCCGTGCTGATGAAGTGCAGGTGCGTGTGATCAGTACTCGGATGAGGGAATGCGCTGTGATTGGGTGATGTTGGAGCCTGGCGTGTCTGTGACAGACAGGGTTGAAATAATATAGTGCATTTGGGTTTGTAGGGATTATATAATTAGCTATTGGTACTCACAAATTTACTGTAGGTTTAGGGGTACTAAGAATCATCACTGAATATCACATGTTTATTGTCCACTAATCTAAGATGCACCCTCTGTTTGTTTGTTTGCAAAGTATTAGCTGAGATGACTCTGCTTTTTGAGAGTGAAAAAAAAAAAAAAAAAAAATCTGAGATACTTTTGCTAAAGAAATCCCTATATACTAAAAAAAAAAAAAAAAAAGAAAGAAAAAAGTTAAGCAGTATTTAAATAATGATTCATAATACATAAAGAACCTAATGCATAATGGGAGGAATATTGCCGTGTTTAGTCATTGAACAGTCACTGAAATAATGGGGTACAATGACACATCTTTAAACGTGAAACAGGCTGCAATCACTGTTAAAGACTGCATTAGCATATGTACCAACACAACAGCATATGAACACAAGCACACTCTCTCTCTCTCTCTCTCTCTCTCTCTCTCTCTCTCTCTCTATCTCTCTCGGGTTTCAGAAGTGAACGAGCAAGTCCTTGACGAAGCTTAGCAGAGCTTCACACTTGTGTGTCCTTCACACTTTCATGCTAGAGAGCATCTTTCACACAAAGCTCAGCAACACTACTGGCTGTGCAATGATAGCTCATACATACACAGAAAACATGACAACCACTGATTAGACAAACAAACACATGTAAATATACATATAAAACTGTAGAAACACAGCCCAGTCTGCTTATTTCTGCTGTCTAAGGGCTGTTTATGAATGACCATTTTCAATCTCACAATATAGACAATATATATATATATATATATATATATATATACACACACACAGTTTATATTATGGTCTCTAGATTCAGCTTGGGTGTAACGTTGGTCTACTTTTTTCCCCCCACCTGTTTTATCATCCTCCAGATAAAAATGGCAAGCCTGATCATTTAGTAAAGTATAACAGCACACCTCTCACCAGCTGTATGATATAAGGTCTCATTCATGTCCATGGCACAAACAGCATGGGGAAAGCTGTGACTGAAGTGGGTGGAAGAACTATGAGCAATAACAATAGTGATGCTTGCCCTGGGAGGAGGTCTATAACATCACAGTCTCAAGCACTTTACTAGGGAAAACTATAACATAAGTCCATTTCATGGACTTTCAAGAGCTTTAAAAAAACTAACAGGCAATTTAAATGTGTTGCCTGAAATAATAAAAAAAAAATATATTTGTCAACATACGCAACAACATTTGAATGACCATCAAATGAGAAAGATGCTAACTGCCTGCAGAATGATGTAGTTACTGCATCTACCACCAGGGTTAACTGCACCTGCTAATCAGTGTTGCCAAGTCTGCAGTTTTCCCAAGGAACTGGGCTACTTTAACACTGTTACCATGGGTTGTTTTTCATCCGACCCTAAATAACATGATATTTAGCCCCTGGAATTTGAATTTTACCAAGGGAACCCCATCAAAAATGCGGATTTACACCCCGGAACACGATTTTTTAAAGGGACACCCCCCTGAAACATAATTGGACTAGTTTTGAGTAGCAATTGGGTGTTTTTTTGTTGTGAAAACCTGGCAGCCCTGCTGCTAATCAGCGGTGAGTTTCCCGAAGCCAGCTATGGTCACAAGTTCCGTCGTTATTAACACAATTCAACGGAACATGTGACCAACAGTTGAGTAACAATGCTTTTGGGAAACACACCTCAGAATGTGCACATGCTAACCAGCGTTGTGACTCTCTCTCCCGGTTTCACAGACAAGGCTTAAGCTAGTCCTAGACTAAAATGCATGTTTGAGCTGTTTCAACTGAAAGCAACTTGTGTGACAGATCTTAAAATATGTCAATGTCACTGTTTTATCTCAAGATGCACATCAGAAATGTTTTTTTTCTTTTTTTTTTTTTCTTGTGTACGTTTATAAAAGCTCCTTAAATATACTAATTGAACTAAGGTCTAATCCTGGCTTAGGCCAAGCCCTGTCTGTGAAACCGGGCCTTTGTGTTTGTTTATTATTTATTCATTTATTTAATTAGATAGTTAGTTAGTAAGCTAGTGAGTCAGTTAGTTATATTAAGGTCAAATTAAAACCATAAAGTCTTGGAAATTTGTTACCATGCCTTCATTATAAGTTTTAAAACTACTCTTAGAACCAGACAGTCAGTCTTAAACTATTAAAAAAAAAAAAAATTATATATATATATATATATATATATATATATATAAACGTAATTAAAGGATATTAAGGTCATTAGAGTTCTCAAAAGGAAAGTGTGAGTGAAGTCAGTGAAGAAGATGTGTGAAAAAAAATAATAATAAAAAACATGTAAATATCACTCTGTGACTATTTCTCTTGTGTATAATTGCCAAACAAATTATGATTTAGTTTGAGATATTCAAGAGTATTTATAAATGTTAGCTGTGATGTTAGTTTTAGCAGCACAAATACATGTCAGTAAAAATAATAATAAAACAAATTATCCACTATGTCAGTACACAGTAGGCTACATAATTTGAGATGTGATGGGAATGGCATGAGGTGGAAACAACCCAGACTCATTGGAAAAATATTTCTGCATTTATATTGCTTCTTGCACTTTTTGCATCACTTTCAAAGTGAAATGTCCAGTGAGTGGCAGTAAAAGCGTTTCAGTTTTATCCGACACAGATGAATGTGAATCTGGCAATGTTTTATGGCTTTGTTTCATATCGAGGCAGTTTGGAAATGAAAATTAAAATAACGTACCACCTACCCTAAACCTGACTGATAGTGTTAACAAAAGCAAATGTGAGATAAAAACACATCACAAGAGCAACGCTGTACCAGGTGAGCTTCCAAGCAAGTTTACTGTCAGAAAAGCAATGTGGTACAAACCTCAAAATGTGTTCGTTTACAAATCATGAACTATGATAAAACTGTTTCAAGCTCATAACATAGTATTGTGCACAAAAAAGTCTTAATTAATCGATAATCTGCCACTGTAACCTTTTTTTTTTTTTTTTCTTTTCAAAAATGTCCTGTAGGTAGAGGCACGTATTTCTAATAGCCTGTGTTGAGTGAAAATGTTCATTACTTTTAGAAAATATTTATTTATGCATTTACAATCCTGTGAAAATGTGCGGTCTGCTGCACGTAGGCAGAACTCAGTTATAGTTTATATGGTAGATTTTGGTATTAAATTCACCATTTTGCAATGAAACGGTCTGAAAGTGATGTCAGTGTGAACAGTGATGTGCGTCTCTTCTGAGGTGCTGCTTTGTGCGTCGCCATAAATTCTCAGCGGGCCGTTTTGAAAGCTGGTGATAGATGACTGCGACTGCAGGACTCTGACGCTACACGCTGAGCTAATCATCTCTACCAGGAGTTGTTTGTCTCTCAAACCTGATAAAATAACAACGGGAAGTGACTGATTTTTCCCTCCTCCGTTTATGTAGACACGGTGAGCTGCTTTGCATAGACAGACCTTTGTTCCAGCCAAATCCATTTCCAGTTTGGCTTCACTTAGTTATGTGATGTAAACTGCTGCATGAATTCATGAACCTCAGTTTTAACATTAAATCGTGGACGTTTAAACCAGTGTTGTTTTGATATCATTGATTTACTATTATAGTTTTTGTTCATATATATTTTTTTTCTTTTTTTGTTAGTTTGTATTTGTTAGTTTTAGTTATTTTAATACATCAAGTTAAACTATACAAAAATGAGAAACGTTGGCAACTAGCTGACATATAATACATTTTATTTCAAGTAACACATACGGTTTTAGTTTTAGCTAACAATAATGAACCTGGTTTAAACCATATTAAATCTGCAAACCTGTCACCAATTCTGCTGCTTTTTCTACTGTATTTTGAATCATAATTGAAATGGTAGAAACCAACTTTTTAAGCTGCGTTCAGTGATGTTCGTTATTATGTCGACAGTGGAAAGTCTGGCAGTGTGAGAATAATTTGGCTACTATAAACCACTAAACTGTTGCTCTTTTAATGTCTTTGCTCATTTCAAAGGCTTCTGTCAAGCATTTGTGATTCTAGGACCTTGTTTTTGAGAATTTCATACAGCCTTGTCATTCTTTTCACGTCTCTGTCGACTGTGGCTTTTGATTTGGAAGTATTGAAGTGAGGTTGCTGTAAATGTTTGTCTTGTTATATGTATGACTTTCATTGCATACTTTCACATATTTTAGCTTGCTTTCGGCACACGTACGTATTGCAGTATGACTGTTATGTGCAATATTTGACTGAGCAGAACAATCACACATAATCCACACAAACATACTTTGGCTAAAAAATGCTCATTAAAAGATTTGTTGGTGGAAGGTGCCTTAAGATGACAATGAATTATGACTCAAGAGATACAAACAAGATACACTTTTTTTTTTTCAACCTTAACCCTGACATATTTTATTTATGTGATATTTCAGTGTTTTGAACTCATGCATTACGCAGTAGCTGAACGTCTTTATTACGGTTTGATGTGTCAAATGACTGGTGTAAATGAATGTGGTTACCTTTGCTGCGGCGACGGCCCCTGTGCTCCGTGTAGAACTTGAGTTGTGTGTCGTCATCCATTTCTGACCCAGAATCTGCCTGACGGACAAACATGCCTCCAGCTTCACACAAAAACACAGAGAGAACTATGTCATCTCACAGATATATCACAAATCATATTTATTCATTCAATCATTCTTGCCCTGGCAAAGGCTACTAGTTATGGAAGCTTGTTTCTGCCATGAAATAAAAAATAAAAAAAGGTAATTGCGACTTTTTATCTCACAAGACTTTTTTTTTTACTCAGAATTGTGCGTTTATGTATCACAATTCAGAAATTCACAAATTGCACGATATTAAGTCAGAATTACATGTTATAAAGTCAGAATTGCAAGATATAAACCAAACTGAGAAAAAAAAAAAAAAATCTTTATAAGACAATTGCGATATCACGCAATTTATATCATGCAATTCTGACTTTATATCTCATAATTGCGAGTTATAAAGTCAGACTTGCGAGATATAAAGTCAGAATTGCGTGATATAAAGTCAGAATTGCGTGATATAAAGTCAGAATTGTGAGTTTTATAAAGTCAGACTTGCGTGATATAAAGTCAGATTTGCGAGATGTAAAGTCAGAATTGCGAGATAAAAAAGTCAGAATTGTGAGATATAAAGTCAGAATTGCGTGATATAAAGTCAGTATTGTGAGTTTTATAAAGTCAGACTTGCATGATATAAAGTCAGAATTTCGAGATATAAAGTCAGAATTGTGAGTTATAAAGTCTGAATTGTGTGATATAAAGAATTGTGTGTTATAAATTATGAAATTTAAACTCACAATTGTCTTATAAAGTCAGAATTGCACATTTTAAAGTCAGAATTGCGAGTTGCAGACTTTATATCACGCAATTCTGACTTTAAAATGTGCAAATCTGACTTTATAAGACAATTGTAAATTTAAATTTCATAATTGTGAGGAAAAAAAAATGTCAGAATTGTGAGATAAAAAGTTGCAATTACATTTTTAATTTAGTGGTGGAAACAAGCTTCTATAGTTAGTAAACAGTAACTGCTACCAAAGCACTAAACAGAGATACTAATATTTCTTGATGCAAACAAGTGTTGTGTAGTTCATACTTTGACAAAGACTATTCAATGTCACCTTGGATTTCAACATTTAATGACTGTAATAAAACAAATGACAGTTGTGAAACTATTATTCGTGATTCGTCTGAGCTTAATGAATGCCGTGACATCCATAAAACCATGTGATGTGTCAGTACATGTTGTGCTGCTCTCTCGTCACTCACTAACAGCTCACCGCTCCATAGAGGCGCCATCTGGACTCTTATAACGATAGACATTCAATTTCAGGCACTCAATACACGTGTAACACTTCCCATTCAGAGACCATTTGCTGAAGTGAACCTGACTTGTGTTTAGGGAGACGCGGGTCTCGTGGTTAGTGATGCCTGTTTTAATTAGTGATTAGTGTGAGCCAGATCTTATTTGGTCAGTTGGTTCGTCAGCGGCATGATACGATACACATTGTGTCATAAAAAAAAAAAAAAAGCATCAATGGTTTTGAAATGAAAATCTAATGTATTGATTGGATATTGTGAGAAAAGAGACATGAGATATAGATTTCAGAATTGCATTGAGAACCTATTTTTTAAATGCATGTTATAGATATTATTGTGAACAATTTATCTGTGAACTTTAATTTAGTCTGAACTGAGGTAGCAAAATGTGGAATAAAAAAAAAAACTAATTTGAATTGAGTTTTTAGGGGCGTAACAGTACATGTATTGACTTCTGGTACGGGTGTTTTGATTTGGCACAAATGAGTACTGAATGAACGCAGTGTTGTTTTAAATGCTACATGTGATGAATGTAATTTCACTTCACAATAAGACTTCACTGCACAAGTGCCAGCAAACATACAGAAAAACATTAAAATTATTGAAATTTTTAAGTGACACTGAAACCATGAATGCAATGTCAGTCACTTTATGTTTAATCAATTGACACCCCTAGATTTCATACAGATATCTGAAGACTGCTTGTTTGTGTCTTTGCTGATATTTCTGGTGTAATTCTGTGTAAATTCAGTGTGATCACTGACATGACCTCTTGTATGCACACAAGTATCTACAGTAAATATGTTTGATAAATCACAGTAATGTTGGTGAAATAATAGAACAGAATAACAATGTCCGCATCATGATTTGTTTGAGGACTGAGGAATATAAAACTGCATTCTGCCTGCGACTCAAGGACCCCAAACACACTCACATGCTAATAAAGAGAGAGCTGGAGCGGTAAACCCAATTACAGAAAAATCCACCCTGATCTCAGACAGGAGGCCGTCTGGTTTAGTCGTGCGTTAGGAAATCTACTTGAAACGCAGGATCAAAGCTACTGAATTCAAAGTCTTAAAAGAGGAAGAAAACCTAGACGAGGAAATAGAAATGAAGATGAAAAGAGGAGAATGGATAAATAAGAAAGGTCACTTCATGAGAGGTTAACGTCAATGAACAGAGAGAGATTACAGAACAGGAGCGTGTTGTCTTTCACATCTCAACAAACAGGTTTTCTTGTTTATTCAGCAAATAAATTCTGTTTAGGAAAACAAAATTAGCATGTGTGATGAAACGAGGGAGAAATTGCTCCTGAAGTTTCCCTTTCTTTTAAGGCTTGTAGGATTATTGAGCGTCTGGAATTAAAAGAGTGGTTTTGCTTGATTGCATTGCATGCTGGGAGCGCACACTTCACAGAGCTTTATGGAGTGCAGGGCACTCGAGAGGCGTTCTCCTAACGACAGTATAGAGCAATCACAGAACACGTCAAACGGATGATGAACAGCCCAGGAAAGAAGAAAAAAGCTCAGTGAGCCACTGCAGGACTTCATGAAAGCGTTTACATCACATCCTCTCAGCGGGGTACAGCCACTTCCTGCTGCAGCAGAACAATCAATACACAGATTTAGTCTAAATCATACACTGTACCTCTATAACTGTACAGCGCAATGAGCAAATAAATCTCAGTGAAGAATGTGACTATAGGATTTTGACATAAACTATGCTTCTATGGCAATATTTTAGTGCAGTATAGGCAACTGAATCTCCAGGTCATATTATTCCACATATTAAAAAAAAAAAAAAAAGACAAAGACGTGCGTGCGTGCTGATGGCAGACAGGTGTGTGATTGAGAAGTGCCTGCAGGTGATTAACAGGGAGGATTGTGGGAAATGTAGTGCACAGAGGGAACGGCACGGTGAATGGTGATCCTGAAAATAAACGTCACACTTCAGTGTATTTTAAAAACAGGCTAGATTAATTGTCTTATGTAATGTGAGTTTTTTGTTTGTTTTAAATATCACTAGAAATATCTTTGTAAGATTCACCCAGACATGTCCAGGTCAAATGACATATGAGTTTGACAAAAAATCTTTTTCAAGGACAAACTTCATATTACACTTCTTCTAGCTCTATGTTTTCATTTGTGTGAACAAAATCTGATTTACTTTAATGTCATCCACTCTATAAATCACAACTATAAAATAACCTCCCTATCATCAACAAAAAAAAAAAAAAAAAAGAAAAAAAAAAAGATTTATGTCCAAATGGAGGAGTCTTCAACTGTTTAAATGTCTGTTAACATAGAGGAACACTTCTGACTGGAGAGAGAGAAAACGTTGTAGAGCTCTTATCTGCTCTTCTCTAGATTTGGTTTCTCTGGAGGGATGAGCGCAGTGGTTTGTGGTTGCAGTAACATCTTTACGTGGCCTGTGGTTGTTCCTCCTTCTAAAACGCTCCTCCTGGACCGCTGTTAAGCACTGTTCTGACTTAGATTGGCTCAGTGTAATAAAATAAAGGCACTCATTAACAAAGCTCTTTGCTGTTCAGAAAGGCAAAACGAGAGAGCGACCAGACAGACAGACAGATTAAATAGATTTTCCCCATAAATGATTAAGAGATTAAGGTGACTGATCCCCAGGATCAAACAGTCAAAACACACATCAGAAAAGCCCGTGGGAACCTCTCAGACCAGAGACCTCACAGAGGCGGTTTGAATGAAACACATGTTTCAAAGCACTGCAGATTTAATTCCTTTCATGAAAATGAGGTTAAGAAAAGACAAAAATACAAAGTTTCTTCTGGTAGCATAAACTCCTGAGATGTCTTTGACTCAAACCACTCAAATGAACACATTTCTATCAGCGTCATCTGTGTGTGTCAGCTTCCCTCTCTAATCCTCACTCACCTTTATTACTATTGATCAAATAGGGTTATTTAAAAAAAAAAAAAAAAAAAAACGACGTCCCTAAAATTGTGTTGCTGGATTGAACATCACTCAGTGAGTGAGTCAGTGAATCAGTAAATCAGTGAGTGGGTGAGTGAGTCAGTGAGTGAGTGAATCAGTGGGTGAGTGAGTCGGTGAGTGAGTCAGTGAGTGACTCAGTAAGTGAGTGAGTAAGTGAGTGAGTGAGTGAATCAGTGAGTGAGTGGGTGGGTAAGTGAGTGATTGGGTGATTGAGTCAGTGAGTGATTGATTGAGTGAATCAGTGAGTGAATGAATGAATGAGTGAAAGAAAGTAAGAAAGAAAGAAAGAAAGAAAGAAAGAAAGAATGAATGAATGAATGAATGAATGAATCAGTGAGTGAATCAGTGAGTGAGTGAGTCAATGAGGGAGCCGGTGAGTGAGTCTGTGAGCCAGTGAATAAATGAAAGAAATAAAGAAAGAAAGAAAGAAAGAATCAGTGAGTGAATCAGTGAGTGAGTGAGTCAGTGAGTGAATCGGTGAGTGAGTCAATGAGGGAGTCGGTGAGTGAGTCTGTGAGCCAGTGAATGAAATAAAGAAAGAAAGAAAGAAAGAAAGAAAGAAAGAAAGAAAGAAAGAAAGAAAGAAAGAATGGACGGACGGACGGATTCAATGGAATGAAACGAAACAAAATGAAACACATTAAGAAGGCAGACTATAGTTCTTTTTTTTTTTTTTTTTTCATAATCCATCTTGCTTCAAAACAGCTTTAAAACAGCAAAAAGCCCCAGTGAGCAAGCCAAATGTGACTGTGGCAAGGAAAAAAATAAGAAAAAAAAAAAGAAAAAGAAAAAGAAACATAAGATGTTTGGGTGGTAGACATCTGCTGGACAAATAGAGCTCAGAATAGCAAGAAACTCACTTTACTCAACAAAACAAACAATGTCTTGTCTGGTGAGTCAAGAAACAGCTCTTTCTGTCACAAGGCCTGCAGAGTTTCCTGTGTTATTTGCTATTGGCTATTTAAAGACTCATATTAAGAACAGCAGGACAGATGGGCAGCGTTCAGCACAGTGGGAGGCTGGGACATATACGCTCTGTGTGAGATTACACCTACAGTATTCTGGGGGGAAAAATGGACCTTGTATTTACTAGAGAGAGTATTAAACTGTGTTAAATATTGTGTGCCACCAACTTCATTTGCTTTCATGATTGTTCATAATAATGGACAATAATGTTACCATAGTTCAATGGTAACACTTTACAATAAGGTTCAAATTGTTTACATTACTTGTTAGGTATCATGAACAATGCTTAACCAAGATTTATAAAAGCTGAATACATTGTTAATGTTAATTTATAATTGTTTTATTGTTAATTCATGTTCTTTCATAATACTGTACATTACCCAATGTTAATTTATACATGAGCTGCTGGACATGTATTTGTAAATGAAGACATAACCATTATCCAAAATGAATAAATTATGTCAAATATTGCTCTTTATCAGATCATGTTAGATATTGCATTATATAATATAAATATGTTTAGCTTTATTGTCAAGTGTTACACTTCCAATTGTCATTGTTGGTAATGGATTAAAATTTATATGTATTTCACATTGGCAATGCTATTCAGACTTAAAGCTGCAATAAATTACAGGGGATAGATAGATAGATAGATAGATAGATAGATAGATAGATAGATAGATAGATAGATAGATAGATAGATAGATAGATAGATAGATAGATAGATAGATAGATAGATAGATAGATAGATAGATAGATAGATAGATAGATAGATACATACATACATACATACATACATACATACATACATACATACATACATACATACATACATACATACATACATAAATGATCTACAGTAATAGTATTTATTGCCTACAGTATTTAAAGTGTAAAAATAGCTCATTACATAATGAATCCACTTCCTTTCTGTTAATTCCAACATGTTTGCATGAGATATTCATTTCCGAGTGTGTCATATCTTTTATAAGAGAAGTCATGGACAATTTTGTGTATGATTCATTTCTAGTAGGATCTGCACTTGGTGACTGACAGCCGTAAAACTCTGAAAGCAATTCAATGATTCCAGAGCAATAATATGATTTCTTGGCAAAGTTTCAATCATTCAATAAAATACAGATCTGTGTAATAAACTAACCATAAATCGGGTTTTTGTTTCTTTGACAGATGGCTGTGAAAATACGAGGTGCTGAGAAACGCAATGGAGTCTGTGTTTATGTTCCATTGAATGCTTGAGTTCTGTCGTTTTCCCAGCATTCAACAGCCGATCGAATCCAGGCATTGGCAGTGGGAGCGGCTGGTTCTTGGCAGGCAGTGACCCAGCGGGTACAGCTGAAAATCAAAACACACCTCTGGCTTCTATTGGAGGCTGAAAGCATCAGTCAGTAGTCATTTCAGATTAAATGACCTCCTCTGTTTGGCTCTTAATACCTAGAGAGTTGATACTTCATTTGAACATATATGAACAGCAAAATAAACCATTAAACTGCATAATTTGCTCTGTGTGTGTACTATACAACATTTTAGCACTTTGTTTTTTGACAACATCAATTTTAAAGCTTTTTTTTTTTTGTACAGTTACAGTTATGGATACTGATTGATCAATACAGCATTGCGATTTTGTAAAAGCAAAAATGCATTCTGCCTTTGCACTATATATAGTACTGCCACTACACGAATGAATAAAAGGCACTGTGATGCATGAATCTCAGTTTAAACAAAGAGCAAAATATTTTCTTATATTATCTGCACTCTCCGTTTCCTACTAATTAGTGCAGCACAATCTGTCTCCAACAGCATCTTTAGTCCACAGGTGATCTCCATCCAAATACACATCCAGATGTGGACAGACTGCAGCTGGTCAAATGACTCCTCATCTGCCTGCAGGCCTGTTGATTCCCTTCACACCTTCCCCGTCATCTCTCTCCCTCTCTCTCTCTTTCTCTCTCTCTCTCTCTCTCTCTCTCTATCTCTCTCTCTCTCTCCGGATCAAAGTCTGTAACCCTCACACCTGTCCATTTCATCTAAGAATAAGTCTATGTGGTCAGAAATGGGAGAATACTCATAGTAAAGAACAAAACAAAAAAACAAGCAGAGTTGCTCCGCTCAGATTCAGCACCATGGACAGTGCTCCTCTACAGCTTCTCCACAGATCTACAGCCTCTAAAGCAGCACAGATTCCTCTATGTGGATAAACGACTTTTGGCAAAACCACTTCTCAGAGAAATACTCTCAGGACACCACCGCTAAGCTACTCCCCATCATCGATGAGCCCCTTGAAACACTTTGCAAGTATCTATGTAGTAGTGCCACTGCACGCGTCTGGTAGGGAACATGAATATATCTTGTTTTTTGTAGACTGCGTGAGCCACTATCCAGTGGGGGTGTGTCTACACCCTGAAGGGGGTAGTGTAGTTTTAATCACTCTTCCAATGTTTCTGGAGGCACACCTACAGTATCCATTTTCAAGCTCTTCCTAATCAAATACACCTGATTGAACTCATCAGCTTGTTAGTAAAGACTGCTTGGGTCAGATAAGAGAGACACCCAAAATGTTTGCCTCCAAAAGGCAAAAAAGGGGATAGCCCTCATGCTTACTGTGATTGAGCCAAATAGGACATTCTCCTGAATCAACATCGGCCAAAATTCAATGTCATGCTTGCTTGTCAACCTATGTATACGCATATCTTCGAGCACCCTGCCCGTGCAGATATAATGTCATGAGGCTATGTAGAGTTATAGACACACTGAGCGCTGCAAACAAACTTTTACAGCTGATCTTGAACCAAAACAAAAAGTTTATGCTGCGTTCACACCATGCCGTAATTACTGTAATTACGTGATGGTAACAAGATCCTCAGACTCGGATTTATGAGTTTCTATGGCAAAACTATCAACACCGAAATTAATCTGCAGCAATCAGGTGGTACAATTCATTATTATTGTAATGTTATGTGCCTCTCGTGACGCTTTGCAGACTCTGCTCAGGCTCTGTGTGTTCATGTGTTTTGGAGAGAGCTCTCATGCTTTCAAAATTAGCTTGCTATTTTTAGCCTCTACGGAATTGCCTACATTTTATTGTTTTTAATAAAATTCAGATTTTTAAAAGTAGTTAAAGGTTAGAGTGTTGAGTACATGGTTAGGACTATGTTTGTTTGACAAGAATGCTGTGAATGTTCGAGGATCAACAAAATAAACCAAGAACACGTCCTACTTTACAGAATCACAGTCATCCCATCACATTGATGGGAGTTTAATTTACATGTTCCTGGATCAGCATACTTTTTTGGTCCTGAAAATAGCACACCTTATTAAAACAACTAAATATCAAACACCGATCCCAACCTTACAATCCAGGGGTGGATAACTGTGGCTCTCAAGGTCCTGCAAAGATCAGCCCCACCCCTAGAAAACACTCCTGGAAAATCTAACCAAAGTCTTCAGGGTTACTTGAGAACTGCAGGCAGGCGTGTTTGATTAGGGTCGGAGCCAAACTCTGCAGGACAGTGGACCTTGAGTCTGATTGGAGAGTCATTTAATCTTGTTCCTGGAGGGTCAAGGTCTTGAAGAGCTAAGATACAACCCTAATTAAACCCACCTCGGCCAGCTAATCAAGGTCTTCAGGATTGCTAGAAACTTCTAATCAGAAAGATTGGAGCTGAACTCTGCAGACAGGTGGTCCTCCAGGAGCAGAATTGGACACCCCTGTTGTAGACATATCCCTAAACCACTATCTGGGAAAAGAAGACTTCAGAAAGCATAGAGTGGATGTATGATGTTACTTTGTAGGCCAACTGGCAGACAGCATCACACTGATTCCCTCCAATAGAATTTTCCTACAGGCTTTTGGATTATCGCAAAAAAAAAAAAAACAAGCTCTGTGATCAACAAAAGTTTATGATACTTAATTTTCACAAATTTTATGAATTTTGAAGCCTAAATGCAGTCACCACAAGTAAAAAACTAAAGGTAGGCTAAAAAGGAACTACACCATGGTCCAACAACTTCAATGTCACCATCACTAAGCTTCCGACGACTCTTCCATTTTTTATCTAAAAACATTTTCCCAGAATGTTTGAGATAGAATAGTTTATAAGAGCACAATTATAAGCATAATGAGGCTGTAAAAGCAGACTGAGTTTACCTGTTCGGCGTGATGACGTTTAATGTCCATGACAGTCTCTGTAGTCCCAGCCATTTGTTAGCAACCGCCTTTTTCAAGACTTCAAAATATCACGAGTGGGGTATTGCTGATGTATTTGTCGTAGAATAAAATGTGAAAGTGTCTTGAGTTTGTGTTCACAATGGACCTTATTTCAGCCATTTAACCAAAAAACCCAATGACTTCAGAACGATGGAACCAGAAGTGCTAAAATGCTAACTCGTTTACACATTTTGGCCTACAAAGTGATGTCGTACCTATACTACTCTATTGGGCTGGGGGAAACGTTTCATCACAATACAGGCACGAGTTAAGGCAGTGTTCCCCAACCCTGTTCCTGGAGACACACCAATAGTAAACATTTTCAGCGAGTTACACTGCATTATCCAATCAGAATTTTTTCTCTAAAAAGTTTTTCTAAAAGTAGAACACTTTAAGGCTGAAGAAGGCACCCTATTACCCTACCCTATCTTCTTACTAAGGCTGATATGAAGCATTGTACACATACAAAACAAGTATGTACAAAACCATTTCTCTTGGAGCAATATACACAAAGTATGATCTGACAGAAGCCACTGGATTCCGCTAACTGTTGGAACAATACAGTATATTATAATTGCTAATTTTATCTCCCATGATACTTTAGTAAGAAAGTGTAATATTCAGAATAGATTGAGACGACTTGCAATAAAAGCAAGCACTTCAGGCCAGGGCCAGTGGAGTGGACTACAAATAAGCCTGACACATTTTATGCTCCAGAATCATGGGTTCACATTGCTGAGCTATTTGCAACGGGTCCCAGAGAGCAGGTGTGATGTTTACGGCTCAGCCAGGCTCCATTGGCTCCTACACCACTCATCAGGTTTATGCGTGTCCTCAAACTTTGATTAACGGCTCGTTTAGGCGAGCAGGCATATTAATGCGCCGGTCTGTTCTTTTCTTATTTTCTACAAATGGATGAAACATCAAATGCACTCTGCAAAATGCACTGACAAATATATGACTGACACTCAACAGTAATTGACTGTGCACTCATTCAAACCGCCGAGCTGCATTTGAATAAAAATTGTAAGTCTGATTGCTTAGAAAAGAATCTTTCCTCTAAAAGCTGCAATATTTGAGGTGTCACTCAAGTCTGTAGCACAAACTCTGCTTAGCACAAATTTTAATACCTTTTTTTTTGCTTGTAATTCTTATACTTGCCCTATAGTACTGGTAATGCCTGAGCTTGGAAACACCATTAATAAATGTGTTAAATTATTACAGAGTTTTTAGTTCTTCTTCTTCTAGTTAATTTAGTGAAAAGTATTTATTTATTTATTTATTTATTTATTTATTTGTTTATTTAGATGGCTTGGTTCTGTTTATTCCAGTGGGCCGCAGCGATGCTTGTCCTGGCTCAGGAGGACCACCGGGACCAGAGTGACACTCTAATTATAAACCTGCTGAGGCACGTTGAGTCATTGCTCTTGGCTATTTTTGCATACATTTGCACTCTATACAGTGTGTGTGTGTGTGTGTGTGTGTGTGTGTGTGTGTGTGTGTGTGCACAAACACATGCAAACAAACACACATACAGTCACTTTCGCATACAAGGACAGTCCTTTTTATGCTTTCATTGGAAAAAAATGGGAACACTTTACAATAAGGTTCCATTTGTTAACACTAATTAACTGCATTAGTTAACATGAGCTGAAAACGAAAAAACAATTCTAAAGCATTTATTAACCTTAATGCTAATTTCAACATTTACTAATACCAATGTTGGGGAAAGTAACTTTTAAAAGTAATGTGTTACAATATTGCGTTACTTCCTAAAAAAGGTAACTAATTGTGTTACATAGTTATTTTTTTTATGAAAAGTAATGCATTATGCTTCTTGCATGTTATTTTTTCTCACCCAAACTGGGTTTACTTGTTTGTTTAAAATAAATAAATAAATAAATTTGGCAAATGTAAAGGCCCTTTCACACCTAGGGCCAGATTTCCTAACAGCTTGCGCCAGCGCAAACCCTTTTTTGGTGTTCAAAACCTACTGTTGGGATTTACTAAAGACACGCAGTGCAAAATTAGCTCTGAAAAGGCGTGGACTGAGTTGTCTTTGCGGCTGACCTTATTGCATATGCATTTGTAGGGGTTTCCCATTCAGATGCAACATTTATGAGAGGAGAGTATTTAAATGAATCACGCAATGCAATTTACTAATGTTTGTGCTAGTCTTATTTGCAACCCAACGCTAATTTGCGCTGCTCTTGGTATATTGCGTTGGTCATTATGTAAATGATTCGACTGAGTCTATGTTCTTTAATTTGCATGTCAGCAGTAGATCACGTGCAAAACTTGCCACTCACATCAGTGCATTTGTGGAATTGCGTAATTATATACGAATTCACGCCTGTACAATAGAGGGCGGAGCTCAAACAAACCTTTCATTCTGGTTTGCAGAAAAATAGGATTTAGGAGAAGAAAGTTCAACACTTAGCAAGTGGGGGAAAAAAAAAAATAATAAAAAATAATTGTATGGTTGAAATGGATCATCAAAGATCAGCAGCAAAGATAATTTTGTTAAGTGAGATTAAATACAAAGTATATTTGTATTATTTAACATATTTAAGAATTGTAGGTTTGCGTAATATTCTGAGTTTGCATTTCACTAGCTGTTTTTTAATATTCAAAAATGAATTTGAATAATAAATTAAATTGTTTGTCACATTGCAAGATCATCAGTTTAGCAGTGCTGCTGCCAATAACTTTCCAATAAACTTCAAAACACATGCGTTTTCACTGGAGCTCATAGACTTTTGAACCCAAGAATGTACTGTAAATAGAAACATGTTTTTAAAAAGTGTGACTGAGGTTTTGCAGTAACAGACGTCTCACTCACCTCCTTCAGGGCTGAAAACAAAACACTCACACAGCTGCAGCTCAGCCGAGAGCTCGCGATACAACCTGTCTGATGCTCTGAGCTGTAATCACAGTCTTATTGTCATAAAAAAAGATTGAAATGTGCCTGAGAAACCTGCCTTTCTCTTTCACACATCATCATCACCTCTCTTCTCATGGCCTCTGAAACTCACATACACTCCAAACTTTCATGTTTAAGCTTCAGACAACTCCAATTAACACAGGAGTAGAGCAAGAAGAGTACCACACGACTATCTCATGTAAGAGGACCTGAGAGAGACATCTGAACAGATCAAACCGGTGTCTGAGAGGCAGATCAGACCGCGTAACAGCTGACAGAGAAAGATCACAGAGCAGGGGTGGACTGTTAGAGCTGTTTAGGGTTATAGGTAATAGTAGGGCTATTTCAGGATATGTGAAATTTATTTTGTGTTATTTTATCTAATTTCTGTCATTAAAAATAAGAAAAAAAAAAAAAAGCAAAATACAAAAATTAGGACAAATACAATATAACAAAAATATGAATGAAACAAATTTTAAACAGATTTTCAGGTACAGTTGGTTTATTTGTTTTTATTAACGTATTTAGAATTAGTTCAGAAATTTAATAATCAAATGTAAAAGTATATTGCATACTCTGCACTGTATGAATTAAATATAAATTTACTCTTATAAAAGCTAAAAAAAAGTTATTCAGACAAGAGCACACTTTAAAAACTAAAAAACAAAACAAATTTACACAGTAAAATAGTTTTCCATTGAAACAGTAATATACCATAAAAACAATGGGTAACACTTTATTTTAGGGTATTTTAACTAGTTGTTTATTATCATGCATATTAATAGAATATTGGCTATTTATTAGTACTTATTAAGCACATATTAATACCTTATTCTGCATGACCTTATTCTACATTCTTAATCCTACCCAATACCTAAACTTAACAACTACCTTACTAACTATTAATAAGCAGTAAATTAGGAGTTTATTGAGGGAAAAGTCATAGTTAATAGTTTATATGTGTTCCCTATACTGAAGTGTTACCAAACAATGCATTCTGGGTAATATTATTTGTCTTTTTCAAGAAAGTAACCTATAGGTTACTTTCACGAAAACAACAAGTATTACCCAGAATGCATTGTTTTTATGGTATATTACTGTTTCCATAAAAACGGTATTTTACTGTGTAAATTTGTTTCGTTTTTTTTACAGTATTTTTTAGAGTAAGTTATTTTCTCTTGTGTTTGATTCACATTAATGACACAGAGCAGCAGGTTTATTAGGCTGCTGTCACTTTAAGACCAAACGCACAGATCCATTATACTGATACACATACAGTTTACACCAAACTGTTTACTTTCACTTGAGGAATAACTGGCTGTGTTTACATGAATACTCCACACGATGGGCATTTTGACATAATTGCATGTGTATTTGACCATTCAAGTGCAATAAGACGTGAAAGAGAACTGAATTCATGATCACATGCTGAGAGAGGCAGCTTTCTGTGCACGCGTTTACGCTGTGTGTCAGTCAGCGTGGCACTGCATTGAGTTCCTTTTCAGGGTATATTGCACTTATAACTCTTTTTAATATCAAGCACATCCTGCTCTTTATATTCTAACTCATGCATTTAATCACTCTGAAGTGTCAATAGTGCTATATATTTACAAACCACGACATACATGATACAGCAAAATCTCTAATGATAGACATTTTATACCGTGGTAACGATATATATTGTCATACCGCCCAGCCCTATCACAGAGATATATGAAGATAAGCAGAGCCAAGTGTGTGTCCAGGTAGGCAATAAGATTTCACAAATGGTTACTAATTCTGTTGGTGAACCCCAAGGTTCAATATTGGGTCCTTTGTTGTTCAGTTTGTATATTAAAGACCTGCCTGACGTTGGTGCATCTACTGTTAATTGTCATATGTATACTGATGATACTGTTATATACATGCATGCTAAAAACAAAAAGCAAGCTGCAGAAGAATTATCAGCTGCAATGGTCGATGTTTCTAATTGATTAATAAATTCATGTTCACATTGTAATATTAGTAAAACTGTATGCATGTTTTTATCAAAGTCTGCAAATATAGATCCAGATGTTATAGTAGCAGGAAGAAAATTGTCAGTATTTCATGAGTATAAATACTTAAGCATAATAATAGATTCACAACTTACATTTAATAAACAAAGTTAAAAAAGTTGGGAATAAAATGTAATCTGGTACATTTTAGACACATCAGAAATAATTTAACAACTGAGGCCTCAAAGTTAAATATTAATGCCATAATCTTTTCACATATGAATTACTGCCTTTCCAGCTGGATCCAGACTACATTACAATCAACAGAAAGACTCTATAAGCAGGCTTTGAAAATACTGGAAAAAAAGTTCTAATTTACAGCATCATTGTAAAATTTTAACTAAATATGATTTTTTAAATTAGGAAAATATGATTAAATTTGCAGATATTTTACTTGCGTATACAATTTTGCATGGTATGGCCCCACCTCCACTTAATGAGTTTATTAGACAAAATCATGATGAACTTGAGTGCTCGTGTTAATAAATGTGCATTGTCCCTTTTAAAATAAAATAAAGAATAAAAAGTCAATGAGTGAAAATTAGAAGAAGAGCATCAAAGCAAAGCGCAAGAGCAATCTGAAAAACTACAATCAATTAATCTCTGATCTGCAGCTAGTTTTCAGGGTCAGGTATACAGTATTGCCGAATACACAGCTGAATATTACTCCTTATTTTATTAGTGGTGTTTCATGAGCCAAGTTTCAATATAGCTCATATCCATACATATTAAACTTGGTCATGTAGTTCTTGAGTGTGCTGTGGACATGAATGACACCTCAAAGAGATCAATATATAGATTTGTGTAGGTAAACCCAAAAGTTAGCATCACCTTGGGTCCCATGACAAAAAGCAAATAGATTTATTTCCATTGACTTTTCCACAACACAGGCTCACTGTAAAAACGTGCATCTACCTAAACTTATAAAACATGCTTAAACATACAATTCACTGCAGTTTCCAGCTGAAATGAACATTAGTATCGTTAAAACACCAACAACATTTATTCCTTTTCACACAGGTTTTGATTACAGGGACAGATTATAGATGAAATTTATTTCTGCATGGTTCCTTACACAGTACTATACATTTTTTACCATAGTGCATGACTTAATAATACATTTGAGGTTTGCATCACATGACCAGCTCCATATTTTGGGCTTTTCTGACGTAGTAAACTTGCTCGGAAGCTCACCTGATACAGCATTGCCCACGTTAAGTGCTCTTGAAACACGAGTCACAAGAAAAGAGCTCAAAGATTTGCAGAAGAAGTTAAAATGGCATGTTTGCTTTCGTTTTTATCTCACGTTTGCTTTTGTTAACACTATTGGTTAGGTTTATTGTAGGTGATACATTATTTTCAAACAAGAGCTACCACTCATCGGACTTTTCATTTCTGAACTTCCACGATACGTACAGCAACTAATGTAATGAATCATTGCCGGATTTGCATTTATCTGTTTAGGAGACAATTAAACATGCTTTCACTCACTGAACATTTCACTTTGAAAATGTCACGAAATGTGCAAGAAGTCAGAAAACATTTGAGAGCGTGAGCATAAACACAAACGTGGCTGTGAAATTGTAATTTCATCTAGAAAGGAAGTAGAAGCGCACACAATGCCTATAAAGCAGCATCCTTTAAGATGAAATATCACTGCAGTCATGTGGTGTTCACATACAGCACAAGTCGCTTATTAAATGTATTCATAAACCTAGTGCTTTGTCAACAACATAGATCTATTCAATTCATATTTGATTGTGGGCCTATTTTTCACAGAATCTATTTACTGGCAGCAGAAAAAAAAAAAAAAAAAAATATGGCTTTGTGATATATTTCATTTGTCCCTTCACAGTGGCACTGAATTGCACCAGCCTTTCGTCTAAATAATATATAGATATAAGCTCAGTACCAACCCCAGTGCTGTTTACTACCTATATAGGCTTTTCCTTCTAAAGGACTATTCACACAAACCTTTCAAATAGTACTTATTTAAACTAAACATAACTATACTTTGTCTACTTTTTTGTATTTTGATATTTAACAAAATTAAATTTGATTGAGATATACTTAAGAAAAGTATACTTAAGTATATTTGGCTTGTTGTTTTGTTTACTGTTTTGATACTGCAGCATATGTATATACTGTATTACTACTACATTGATTTTAGTATACTTGATAATGTTCTTGAACTTTACATAAGTTTACTTAACATAAGCTTGAATTAGGCTATACTTTTTTGCGAGTGAAGACACATTCTTGTGTTAGACCAGAGGTCGTCAACCCACTGTCCTGCAAAGTTCATAACCAACCTGCTTCAGCACAACTGAATTTCACACCAATGTGAATTTTCAAGTGATCCGGAAGAGCTTGGCTGTGTCTGAAATTGCCCCCTATACCCTTAAACAGGGCACTATTTGAGGGGACAGCTGTTGTAGTGGTGTCCGAAACAATAGTGGACGTTATCAAGTGTACTCATTAAATCCCAAAATGCACCAACTCAGATAACATCCGAATATTCACTGCCAACTGTCCTATTCCTCTCTTCAGCCTGTGACAGAGGCCGTGAATAATTAGTGTCAGGAGTATGAGGGCTCGTGTCAGACCTCTCGGCTTTGGACACAGATGGTGTTCTCCCCTGCAGTGGCGCGGGTCACGTTAGCATAGCTAATCACTGTCAGAGAGACACTTCATATCTGCGCCTGCCAACACACTTACCATACTGACACCAGCCGAGAATGCGCTCGCTGTCTTGTCATGTTTGGGAAAATTATTCTGATTGAATGGCGTTAAAGATCCACAATGGTAATTGATTGACTCCGGGGGCACACAAATAGAAACCTCAAGCTGAGCTTAATCAAGCTTATTGAGAGGAACAAACTGAAGAGTCTACACATTTTAAGGTATAGTTCATGCAAGATGTTGATTCTGAAATCATTTTCTGACCCTCGTGTCATTCCTCTTTGGTCCATAACACTTGTGTGCTTTGTGTGTGAAAGGATCATTTCCGATCTTCCCATCACAAGTGGCTCTCTAATCACACACAACAAGAAGTATGCTTAATTGTACTTAATGTGCTCTTTTAGTGTACTTCAAATCTTTTAAGTATATTTAAAAAAAACTGCACTTACAGATAATATAATATGAAATAAAAGGGCACTTAAGTGAAGTAAAGAGAGTTCACTTTCAAGAGTTTATATTAAAAATTGCACTGTAATAATGTCAAATTAAATGTTTACTTTAAAGTGCAATGTTTTTATAATATTTTGTCATGCTTAAAAGTACACCTATTCTGATGTGTCTACAATATGACAAACAAGTTTTAAAATTTGACATACGAGTTTAAAAAAAAAAAACAACAACATTAAAGTTTACCATAAATGCTTGTCAGTACATTCAGAAGTACACTTTAAACATATTTCAAAGACAATAGAAGTAATTATGAAATTACATATAAAGATGTACTTACTGTAGTGAGTCAGAAATGTCTCTGTTATAAATGTAAACCATGAAACATTTTAATTTAATTGCAATTAACATGCAATTAACTGTCTAAAACAAATATTACATTTAGTTACACACTTAAGTATATTCTTTAAAGTATATTATTTCTGTAATAAAGTAGGCCTACTCTTTATAAAAGTATGTTACTTACTTTTCACAAGATCAAACTTAAAATTTGTTTGTTAATTGCATGTTTATGAGGCTCTTTTATCAGTTGTTTTGGAACAAAACGAGTGTGAGAACATTGAAATATTCCTATAAACCGTTTGCAGAAGCCTCCAGAACTTCTAAACCAAGCAAATGTGTTTGGCATCTCTGACCTGGCATAAAACTGGCATAAGCAGCTCCCCTCCCTCAACCTTTCTGAGTCTTAATCTACTTAAGAGACCAACCCCGCGTGTAAATCCATGCAAATGTGCAGTGGGAATTGTGTGGAAGGCAAAATCACCAGCCATGAGAGAAAAAGAGAATTTCTCGACACAAAATGCGGCGTCAGGCACAGAGGTATTACCGTATCATTCTGACCCCCATCTCGTGTAATATTTGACCGTGCATTTGATTCATTTGGTTCCTTTTATTTCTGGAACGGCCTAATCTACTCGTAGCGGCCCAATGAACTCTTACTTCCTCTCGGTTTAATTGAGTTCCATTATCTTGTTTGTTATCCTCAGTGGATGCAGGGAAAAAGAGTTTTGAGCTGAAGGCACATTTTCTTGTGGGCAGTAATTAAAGGTCCTGGAAAAAGATTTTATTTCGAGGAGTCCAAGAAAGTGAGCCAGTGTGGTAAGGAGTTAAAAAACCAAGGCTAATATGGATTCTTTTCACGCTTCTGTATTCTAGCGCTGTGACCCGGCAGACTACACACTCGCTCGGGTTTAATTTCAGGGTGGAGACTCGCGCTGGTAAATTGAGGCTAATGGAATAGGATGTTTTTATGCTTTGACCTGATTGGGCGTCAGTGGCGTGTTGTGAATTTATGAAATTATGAGGCTCTTCTGTTTTTTTTTGTTTTGTTTTTTTTTAGATCAATGCATATTTATGTTGTATTTTAATTTGATGTTTGCACAGTGTTAATGGAACTGTGCATAAATAGAGAAAATGGAAAAATTGAGAAATGACAAGTGGGACACTGTTGAATGTCATGGTCATTATTACATATTACGTAATTACATAATTACATATAAAGATGTACTTAAGTCCTACTTCAAGTGGGTTAAAACACTCTAAAGTTCAGATGATTGCATTTACTACAAATGTAAACTATAACACATTTTCATTTAATTGCAATTAGTATGCAATTAAGCATTCAAAACATATTCAGTTCACACTTAAAGTATATTCATTTATTTCTGTAATAAGTAGGCATACACTATTTAAATGTATGGTAAAGATCAAACTTAAATCTCTCAGCACATGCTTCATATGAAATACTTTGTGGTTTTATGATGATCTTTTAACACCATTGACATTATACCATCAAAAAGAACTAATACTATAATATTTGTTTTTATTTTAGGGTCCAATTCTCACTATTAACTAGTTGCTTATTAGCTTGCATATTAGCTATTTATTAGTATATAAAAAAACATATTCTACATCCCTTAATCCTACACTTAACAGCTACCTATTAATAAGCAGTAATTAGAAGTTTATTGAGACAAAAGTCGTAGTTAATAGTTCGTTAATAGTGAGAACTGGATCCTATCTAAAGTTTTACCATCGATTTATATTAAAATGCTTTTGTTAAAACAAAATCAAGTTAAAAAAGCATGTTTTGTTTTCTACCATAAGTCATCAGATACTCTGTAAATGCAGTTCATTCACAGATCAAGTTAATTTTCGTTTTAACATGTGGTTTACTTTGTTTGTCCATTTCCACTAGTTTGAATCATTCGAACTGATTTGCCGGCTGTTGTGAAGGTAATGAGGCAGTCACAGTGTGATGGAGGCCTCCTCACGTGTGACTTTTCACCTGTGTTTCAGTCTGTATTTCCTCATTCTCATTCACAGCACACACAATGAGAGAGGCAAAAGAGACGCTGCTGATCTCATGAATAATTGCAGCCACAGTTATAACACATTATAATATTTATCTATTCAGCTGTTACACCTTTAGAAAGTATAATGCATTAAAACACATGACAAACAACCAATTTCAGATGTAATGCCAATATTATAATTTAACTTTGGTTTACAATTATTTATGAAAAGATATAATGCATTATAACGCACATTAAAAATACTTTATACAACAGTTCATTCTGGTTCTCGAATTTGATTGGCTGAGAGGTCTTTCCAGCCATGCAATATTCTACCAGTTTAGCCACGGGAACCGTTTCATTCATCATTTTGTAACAGAATGTAGTTTTAAGAGTTTTTTTTTTAGGTGAGAATGTTGTTGTTTAGACCTCAGATGTGAGATTTATATATAAACATAGCGCCTATTTGAAAATTTACTTAGACACATTTGGAGATGTGAGCTCCAGGCCATCAGCGATCGTTCAGAGCTCATGTACCCGCAGAGAACAGCTTCATCTCGGCCAGTGCTTCGGGGATTTGGCGCTGGCTCTTATGTAAATAGTGTTTAAACATGAGGTATAATTCATTTTGTGAATATCAAACAGGCAACAGGCTTTAGGGCTATATTAAGTTTCATAACTTTATATTTACATTGAAATTAAATCCTGTACTAACTAGAGCGCTGCTTTTGTACGTTTGATTTAACTGTTTGTTTGTGTTTATTTCCTATTTTACTTCTTATTCTGTTGTTGTTAATTTAAATACGGTTGTTCAATAAATAATATTTAATATAAATAACATGCCGTATTTTTTGGTATTGAGAAAGAGTCTGTTAGTGATTTTGACTTCAGTGAAAGTTTCATTAATACACCATTAGATGGCAGCAAAGACTGTCTTTATGAGTGAGTGAGTCAGTAACAAAGACATTTATATTGAAATGGACTGAAACAAGGAAACAAGGACACTGTTTTTACTTTAAACATCATCTTACGAGACGCAACTGACAAATACATTGACTAGCGCTGTCATGGGAAATCCTCTTAAATGTTAAAAGGACAAAGATAAAGATATCTCTTTCCTCAGCAGACATTCAAACTGATTTTGTGATTATGAATATAAGATTGACCTGAAGAATATCAGCTAGATGCAGGCAATCTCTCTCTCTTTCATAATACTCTACATATTACAAAGCCTGATGATCATATTTGAACATGATTTTTTCTGATGTACAGTATGGATAATCAAGTAGACCATCTTAAAATATTACTAACAATATAGAAGTTATTCTTACGTTTACTTTATAAAAATCAGTAAAGATTTGACAGCAAAAAGACTGGTGGGCGTTTGTACAATTGTACTAAAAGACTTTTACTTGCTAAAAAAGAACAAACTATAAATCAGACGACAGAAGACATTAAGCAGAAAGTAGATAATTTGAGGACATAGAAATTTGTATCAAATATGATACAGCAGGCTTTATGGTTTTGCTTTATTTTATACTGTGAATCCTCAGAGAAAATGGCAAAATTGAGAAATGACGAATGGCAAGTGGGACACTCTTTTGGACTTCATGGACATGCACACACAGCGGAGATCACTTGTCAAGTGGGCATTTGGGACAAGGCCTCAAATTCTTCTAAGAATGATCTGAGCTGCTGTCCACGTTTATTTTATAGCTGTTACTGATGCCAACAATGGAGAGCTGCAATGATGAGGTATTGTTGTAGGCCAACCTGTAACTCAGCATCACCCTGCTTCCCTCAACTGAAACCCAATAGGATTTTTCCATTGGAATTATTACAGAAAATAAACTCTGTGACCAACAAAAGTTTGTTTTGTTCATCATGATAATCATCGCAAATGAACATAATGTAAATATAATCGCTAGAAGTAAAAAGCTAAAGTTAGGCTATCTACAAGTGGGAAAGTTTGGGATAGAAAAGTTTGCAAAAGCACGATTATAGCACAATGAGGCTGTGAAAACGAGTAGTGAGTAGATGAGTTTTCCTGTTTCGCATGATGACGTTAAATGTCCTCGACAACCTCTGTAGTCCCATTCACACTTCACAGCATCCAGATTTTTCAAGACAAGTAAAAGCTTTTAAAATCACAAGGGGGTATTAGTGATATATTTTGTGTCATAGAATAAAATGTGAAAATATCTGGAACTTGTGTTCACCACAGACCTCATTTCAGGCATTTAACCAAAAACCCACTGACTTCAGGGCAATGGTACTGGAAGTTCAACAATAAGAACTTATTTCCAGGTTTTAGGATTCATTCCTGCAGCACTCTATTGATTCTTTTGTGCCAATTTCTATATTATGGATGTCAAACTCTGATTCTGATTGAAATAAAAATTATGTTATTAATTGAATTATGTCATTATTAATCCCCAGCACGTGAGGGACAACCTCATCCTTCCCTTCCTAGTGCACTAGGTTTGGAAACAGAGCCAGTGATGATACGTCAATGAAACATATGCGGGACATCTATTAGGTCATGAGCTTATGTTTGTGTCAATGCATTGCAAACCTCTGGTGTGAGTTTGTCCTCTCTTCCGGCCAGTGGAGGAGCTGTGCGTAACGTTCTGGAAGTGTGTTATCTCCATAGTGGTGTTGGTCCGGAAACTCTCTTTAAACCTCTGCATCAGGGCCTCTACGCTCTCTTGATCGGGATCCAGAGCTGAAACAAACACACACACACAAACCTGTGAGACACAGGAAGACACACACCTCTGCTGAAAGGCGTTAGAGGGCAGCGCATGATTTACTACATGCTGAAAATGCTGAAGTCATGGTTATCTATTCCTGTGTTAAAAAAAAAAAAAAAAAAAAAAAAGATAAATGAGCGTAAAGGTTGTGAGATGATTTACTCAGTAAACGGTTTGTCCTTAAAAGAGAAATGAGGGCATATGAGTTATGCACAGAACTTCATTTATCCTGTTTTAAACACGCTCTCCTTTCCTGTCCACTGTCTTATCTCTCCACATCACCTCTCTGCTCTTATCATGAACAGGCATGCTTTGATGTGTGCATTTTGGAAAAAAGGATTAAAAAATGTGGATTCAGAGAAAGTGGAGGCCGTAAGGGAAGAATGATTCCTCTTCAGCAGATTGTACAAGTAAAAAAGACCTTTTCTTCACGGCATGAGAGTAGTCGTGGTGTGCCACGATCCTGCCGAGATGGTTTACTCCTGTAGAGTCAAAGATTCACAGAAACAATCCTTGAAAAATTTCTAAAACTTCCAAAATAAACTTGGCAGTGAATTAATATAACTACCTGGCCAACAGTATGTGGACAGCTTTGGCTGTATTTGTTGACCCTTTTAATTTCAAACCCATGGCCACTGAGATGGTACAGTATAACAGCTTCCACACTTCTGGAAAGGCTTCCAGTGAATGCTGGAACATGGATGAAGGGATCTGCTCCCATTCAGACACAATAGTGTCAATGAGGCATCAATAAAGCATGTCTTGCAGTCAGATTTCCAATTGATACGGAAGATGTTCACTACACTTCAGGCCAGTCAAAGTCTTCCACACCAGATAAACCATTTCATGGTGGAATTCAGTTGTTTTGCACTTTTAGTTCATACTTTAACTTTGCATCAGATGCAACTAGCTGAATGGTAGAATGATTTTTGACATAATTTAGGACTTAAGTACATCTTTATATTTAACTTTAATACATAATTTTTTATTAATTCTATTGTCTTTGAAATATGGTTCAAGTGAACTGCTGAATGTACTGACAAACATTTATGGTAAACTGAAATATACTTTGAATGTATATTTGTAATGATGAAGTTGCAATTTAGTACATTTAAAAGATGTAATATCACACTAAAGTTAAATTTATAATCCAGTACTTTGCATGTATTAATGAGTTGATTTATCAAAATAAGTGTACTTCTTTAAATATTATTAAATGTCAGTTTTTGTTTTGGTCTGTGTGACTCCGCCCACTGCTAATTTACCCAATAGTATTTTGACACCCCAGTTGGCGGAAAACACAGCGTATTTCAGCCATGGAAGCCAGGAAACAAACTGGGTCAGAGATCGCAGATTCTACCTGACCTAAAAAGCCTCAGCATCCATCTAAAATCTCTATGAACGGGAGCATGTTAAAACATGGATAAATCAATTTATCAACTTACAGTTTGTAGGCTAATGGCTGATTTATACTTCTGCGTTGAACCTACACTGTATCTACGTCATAGGCTGTGTGTAGCCTGACATGCACCTCTCCAAAAATGTAATGCGTCAATTCTACGCAGACCGCAAGTGCTGTGATTCGTCTGCTAGAGCCCCTCCCTCGGGTCAAAAAGAAAAATCGACACAGACATTGATGCAGTAGCGTCGCAGAGCATTCAGTGTAAAGGCTACGGCGTAGTTCTGATGCAGAAGTATAAATTAGCCTTAAGTCTCTTCGCCTACCACTGTAAATTGCGTTCGCTCCTGTTCCGTGTCCTCAATCTGGCAACACGCATGAGCGTCGAGTCTGAGGCTTTTTAAATGTGCACTTAAGATACTCAAGAAAGTGAACTCTTTAAGTGTGTGTAGATCAAACGGTTAAATCAAATGTAGGTGTCCACATACTCTTGGACATAAACCTTTATTTTGAATTATTTCAGGTTCAGGGAATCACGCTATTAAAGTCATACTATAACTCTCACAATTTGACTAGAACCATGAGATGTTACAGGCCAAATGAAGAGTAACTTTATTGACTTGCCAAAAAAAACAAGAATTCCACGCAGGTGGAGCGCATCTGGCCACCTTCACATGTGTGTACTGTAGTTCATGCAGGGTCACTGCATGATTTGAGTAAACATCTTTGGCCCCCCGTTTGGAAATCGACAGCACTTCCAAACAGGGGGCCGAAAGAAAGATGGACAGGGTGGTGTGATGCCCACAACGCTGCGATGTTTGTATTGTGTTTCCAACTGGCAGCAAATCAGAATGCCTCAGGGGACGCCGCTGACCCATCTGAACATGTTCTGGCCCATTTGCACCACAGCAGAGGCATAATATATAAAAATAAACTTCCTCTTATTGTCTGCTCCAGGAGTGGGAGGAGGTGAAACAGAGAGATGGAGTGGGATGAGATGCCTCAAAAAGTCGCAAACAATTTATCTCCCACCTCCATTACAAAGACCCACCGCTACTCCCTACGGCCGGTGCTGCATCACAACTTCAATTAACTTGAGATATGTAGAGGGCCGCTCTCTCTGCAGAGGCATAATGGCTCTGGACAGGGGCGATTTCCTCCTCGTACCGTGTGGCTTTATGTTGAAGGCCCCCTGACAGAGAAGTTCGCAGATGGATGAGGCTGTGGTCCCTGTAGTGAGCGACTGGTTATTTATTCAGCTGTGTTTCACTGGTGTGTGCCATTCTGTCTAATTAGCAGCTGCTTGTTTAATGTAAGTGTCACACTCATGTGTGGATACTGTTCACAAGACACAAGATCAGTGTGGGAAACAGTCTTATCACTGAATATACAGGATTAGTCATCTGGTGATTTTCTTTTGTATGAGTGTGGAACCAGCCAGCCAAAGATAAAGGTGTCTACTACCATAAAGTTGCAGTCACATTTAACAGTGTTTGGTGAATTTGCAAAGACGAAATCTGTTCATTAAAAAAGGAATCTATGCAATCAGGAATTTTGTGCAGGTTCACACAAAACAGGTTCAGGTTGATCATGCAAAGATATATCCAACTTTATTCATATGCATTCATTCAGTGCACTCAGTAAAGCGATACATATAGCAAATTTCGATTGCCTGATTTTTATTATTATTATTATTTTTTTTTTCAAAACATAACTATATTATTGCCCAGCTCTTTATTAGTTCCCAAGCCCTGAAAGGGCGAAGGCCCTATTGTTTTCCTTAGTTTTTTTTTTTTTTTCTTTCTTTTCAACCTTTCGGCCACTTTTGGTTCCCTTAACATGCTCAAAAACTACACCACCAACTGGCAACAGGAAGTGTGTCACTTTCAAAATGCTTTGAAATCATCCTCTTATTTGTTCCCAATCCGCATTAAACAGAATAATGTCAAGATATGGTAGATGTAGACCTGTGAAAGGATTCTTGATATCTTAAATACTGTTGCCATAGCAACACATTAAACTTTTATAATATTCTTGGGTGATTTTGAGACTCTTAGCATGCTTCAAATTGCATGAAACTCGACATGCATATCAAAGTTGTCGGCCAGTAGATATGGGCAAAGCCTTAGAAATGGGTGGGCAGGGGGGGCTCTATAGCGCCACCTTTTGACAAAAGTTGGGAGGTTAGTCTTACCTACAGTCACCAAAATCAGTACATATATCATTCTCATCAAGCCGGACAACTTTCTAATTTACAGCCTTTAGCTCCGACCAACAGGATCAGTCAGATATTTTGGTTTGAATGTGAATCAGGCTCTGAGTTTTTAAGTACTCCTCGTAGGAGATTCATGCATTCATCGCCACCAAACTCGGTCAATATAAAACAAAGACACTGAAGATGCTAAATTGCAAACGGTTTTAGGATATATAGAACAGTGTTGCACGGGTGAGGAATTAAAGTAATGACAAAAAAAAAAAAAAAAAAGGGAAAAGTGTCTCATATCGTGTAAAATAATTGTTTGATTTAAATTAAATTAAGTTTGGATGTTGCTTGCCATGCACAGGTTTCTTTAAGCCACCGGATTGGCGGCGGTGCCGGGGCTTGGGCCCGTCATCGCTGCTTGCAGCTATACTATAAAGTTGAATATAGAAGCATATCCAACTTTATCCACATGCATACAGTATACTAAGGCAAAATTGTTACGTGTACATTCAGTTTGGTATCGTTTTCACTGTGTTTTGTATACAGCAAATCTCAACTGCTTGATTGTTTGTATCGTCGCAAAATGCAAACCACAGCAGTTCTAATATGCTAAATGAGAAATAAGGCATTAAGATATTATAAATATCATCATCATGATTTTCTGTAAAGTGCTTTGAAACAATGTGCATTGTGAAAAGCGCTATATAAATAAATTTGACTTGAGTTGAAATCTTCTGGATATGGCCAGAGTTCCTCCTTCAGTGTCTAATGGGAAGTTTTCACCTGTTTTATTGTTCAGTGAAAATCACAAAAACATACAGTTCAAGATGTTTTCCAAATATCTTTTCTCTCTCTCCCCTCTCTACCAATGGTTTAGCATGATGGTTATTAATTATGTCAGCTCAGTAAGCAGCGAACAGCAGAGGGATCCAATAAAATCGCACGTCCCACGCCTGCTAGTGAACAGAACCAATCACAGTTGAGGGTGCTCCAAAAACAGCTGAAGTTAGAAGAAGTTACAATGGAAGTGAGAAATGCCGGTAAAAAAAATCTGGGTACCAGTATAATGTCATGAACAGGAGAGGGAAACCAGGAGAACTGCTTAATCAGTCTATCAAAACCTTCTTTAACAAGACAGTTTAGTGTACTGCAGGGACCATGTCCTGATCTTTTCGCTGGCCAATTTAATTTAGCAGGAATAGGACACCTAATAAGAGCTGTAGAGGTTTTTGCGCTATTATGTAGTTTGTTGGTTTGTATAACATGCAGAAAAATGGATATGCGTGTCACAAGGATTACAGACTGCCGGCTGTTGATGTGATGTGTTTAAGATATCAATACTGTCAAGAAAACACCAGTACAACCCACTGCTCTTGATGGATACATTTATTAGCTTTATTTAATGAAATAGTAGTACATTATCTTCATCAATAATGAAGACAATGAGAAATATAAGTGGTTTTATTTTACATTTGACTGCATTCTTTTTGATTCAATTTGAACGTGCTCTGTCAGTGTTCATACTGCTGAACTCTCATTGGACTAATCTCTCACTGAGGCCTACAACACTATTGCAGAATTGCTAATTTATAATCATTTCTTATGTATTTGGCAATTCAAAAGAGGGTAACACCTTCTTTTCATTGACCAGGGTAAAGCAGAACATAACAAAATAGTTATAATAAAACATTCAGTTTGGCAAAGATCACATCTACAGCAGAAGTTCCAGAGGCTCATGAAGTTAGCACGATTTGTGTTGATGCTCTTTGGAGATTTAAGCTGTGAATTACAGATTAAGTGCAACAGTCAGACTCCAGAAGTAAACATCCCATCCATTTTCACCATAGTGCAATAGATATTTTAACCAAAAACCTTTTGATACACACCAATCATAAGCTCCGAAATTATAAGCACTGATCTATTCACTGAACTATTCAGAATGATTTTGATTTCAAGAGATCATCCGTTACCGTAGAAATGCAAATTACGGCAAAATAGCTCATCAGTGGCTGTCCATTCCCATGAAGCATTGCAAATGACATAAGCTGGTCTCCTTACACTGTCAAACTACTTCTGTATTTATGCAATACAACATGATCAAACGTGCTTGGTCATGCCACCAAAAACTAATTCCATTGCACATTTTATTACCACTCTTATATGCAGTGAAGTCCAAGGTTTTGTAATGGCTATTTTGTAGTACGGTACTGATCGATGCCCCTGAAAAAACTCAAAAGATATGATGAGCTTTTCATTTTTGTAAATACGACTCATTATTTAAATCATTTATAGTCTGTATAAGTGTATGAATCAAATTTTTTGATTTAAATGTTTTTTACTAAAAACATATTTAAATCAGTTTATGTGACTTCAGTGGTTCAACTTTAATATTACAAAGCGACAAGAATATTTTTTGTGCGCCAAAAAAACAAAATAACGATTTTTTAACAATATCTATTTCAGAACACTGCTTCATGAACCTTCAGAGCTTTACGAATCGAGTCATTACGAATTCATTCATTTGTGCACCTTTTCTGATTATTATAAACACACACACACACACATACACACAAACAAAAAGACACAGGAAACAATTTTCACTCACTTGCTAGTAAATTTCTCAAATAAGTACAACAAAATGGCAAATAACACACTGAATTAAAGGTGAAAATTTGAAGTAGAAAGACACTTTAAAATAATAGTCCAGATCACTGAGTAATTAGTGGTGAATTTTATGACCATTTCCAGAGTAAAAAACTGCTCACGTTTCAGACACATTAATTTTGTGATTAGTAAATAACTGGTAATTATTTATAATTTGTCACAGTTAGTTATTCTTCTCTAGTGAAAAACAAATTTATCAAAATGTATTTGAAATACATTTATGTTACGCTAAGTATGCTACAAATACATTTACATATTTATGTACACCTAATATAAATACCCTGCAATTGTACTTTTGGAATGCTAAATTGGTATACTTAAAAGTCCAACCAAAGTAAATAAAGTTTCATTATATTTATACCAGTAAGTTACAAGCGATATCTCATATGTTAATGGATTTGTAGTATACTTAGTATGAAATAAACGTATTTTAAAGACATTTTCGGTATAGTTTTTTTTTTTTTTTTTTTTTTCCCACTAGGGTTAATGAGGCTAATCTCATTCAGTAATTATTGATTATCTAATAAGGAAACTATCTCAGTGTTAATTCTGCCATTTCTAACTGATTAGTTAATCTTGTTTCCATATTAGTTATTATCAATGTAATATTACTATTTGTCCTGCATAGTTACCTATTAACAACAGAAAATTATTCTAAAGTGTTACCAAAAAATACTTTGGTAACACTTTATTTTAGGGCCCAATTCTCACGTTTAACTAGTTGCTTATTAGCTTGCATAATACTAGTATATTGGTTGTTTATTAGTACTTATAAAGCATTTATTAATGCCTTATTCTGCATGACTTTATATATACATCCCCTAATCCTACCCAATACCTAAACTTAAATGCTACTAAAACTACCTTACTATTAATAAGCAGTAAATTAGAAGTTAATTGAGGAAAAAGTTGTAGTTAATAGTGAATACATGTTTGTTTCCTATACTGAAGTGTTACCAATACTTTTAGAAGTAAAGCATTGAAAAAGTGGACGGTCACTGTCACGCTCAATACCAGAAGACCGAGAGCGAAGGGTCATAAAGGCGTGGTAATGCTCGGTATTCCCTGTAGTGTCTTTGACTGTGCTCATGGCTAATCCAGCCGCAGCTAACCAAACAAATGGAGGCTGAGCAGGATCCACTAAAGACCGACCTGCCGTGACTGAGAAGGACCTGCTGCAACATGTGAGGTTAACTGCTCCATGCATATTTCATGTCCACGGACCCGTGTTTGTTCTGTTGGGAGTCGGAGATGAAATCTTTAAGAGCGTGAGGCTGCCGTCTGGTCTGCGCTGAGGTTTGCTGTATGTCCATCTTGTCCGTGCTGTGACAGTTTATTGATTGGGTGCTTATAAATGCAATCTGTTGCCTTTCAAGGGCCATTCCGTCATTTGTGTTTAAATGGGATTTGGGGGTTTAGTTGGCCGTTATTCTAAATGTCCACTCGCGAAATCAGTCACGACAGCCAAGATAGGACAGCCAACCCAATTCTTACTGACCGCACTAAACACAGATCAATAAAACATACAACATTTGTTGTACTGCACAAAAACAACAATGATTTTGAAAATGACAAAATATTTGCAGGGCCAATAACCAGGTCAGCGCGTAAACAGAATCTGGCTCTTGTGTCCCAGTTCAGTGAGTAACCTGAAGAAATTGTCTCTAATGATTTACCCTTTAACTTTGCTGTTTTAGAAACACACAAAGTTTGAACTGGGTCGTCCGGCACCCTGTGACTGTCTGGACTCCTTTGTGATATTGATCACACATCACGACTGGCACAAACAAAACCACTGCTACACACTGCTTGATTCATCCGAAAGGGGACCTATAGCGCCCCTTTCACAAGATGTAATATAAGTCTCTGGTGTCTCCAGAATGTGTCTGTGAAGTTTCAGCTCAAAATACCCCACAGGTCATTTATTATAGCTTGTCAAATTTGCCCCTATTTGGGTGTGAGCAAAAACACACGTTTTTGTGTGTGTCCCTTTAAATGCAAATGAGCTGCTGCTCCCGGCCTCCTTTCCAGAAGAGGGCGGAGCTTTAACAGCTCAACAACAACAAAGCTGGAGAATCTCACGCAGCCAAAATGAGGATTGTCAGTAACGGTGTTCAGCCTTACATTGTTCAAACCGGAGTCGACACTGATGGAGAGACTCAGGAAGAAGTTACAACTTTTAGATGTTTCTGAATGGTTAGTGGATAAATTTATGTAGTTGCTGTGGAGTTGATTCAACTCATCCACTAGCATGTGCCGTCATGTTAATCTTTTGTGCAAAACCCGTATGGACGCCTACTATACATAGCATACCTGTTTGCCAAACAGAGTCATACACACCAGGCTAACGTTTATGATTGCTATCAAACGCTGTGAACGGTCTAGTATTTTTTTCCAAAATATCGCGCAGACAGAAACGCTCCTTTTTTAGCAATCGAGCTTGTCAGTGTGAACTCTAAATAGTGTTCAGTACTCGTCTGTGCAGCCATCGACAGAACAGTTAACATGCTTTGCTCCAACTTTTACCATGGCATTAGAACTGGTACACCGTTGTCGCTTGCGAAAACAAAATGGCGGCGTTGTGGGTGGAAACGTGCAGATGAAGGGGTGGTAATATTATAATAAGATCCCCTTCCTACGTCAGCGAAATCTGAGCGAAATCTGAGTGGCTCGTTTTTTCACATGCTTGCAGAGAAAGATTTGCCAAAACAAAGTTAGTTTTTCATGTTTTCTGTGTTGGTAGATTCACCAGGGACCCACTTATAGCATTTTAACATGGAAAAAGTCAGATTTTCATGATATGTCCCTTTAAGGCTGGGACACACTACATGACTTTTGCACAGATCGACACAGTCGACACAATTTGCATAAGTGAATTATTTAAAAGATAAACACTTCAACCATTCTTGTGTTTTCCTTTATGCATAAAAATGAATGGTAAAAGTTTACAAAAAGGTTTAATTTGTTGACATTAGATAAATACATTAGTTAATATGAACTAAAAATGAGCAATACTTTTTAAGTTTTTTATCTATAGTTAGTTATCAATAGCTATAATTTATTAATAGTTAATATTAAAGAGTGACTTCCCCCCCAAAATGAAAATTCTGCCATCATTTACTCACACTGGTGTTGTTCCAGACATACAAGACTTCATCCATCTATTCACTCAAAACTCTGATGCTTCAAAACATTCATAAAAATAAATCCATATGAATCAAGCTGTTATCCAAGTCTACTGAAGAGACACGATCACTTTATATGACAAACATATTTCATTTAGGCTTTTATTCTTGGATTAAACCACTCGATTCATATTGATTTATTTATGAACGTTTTCCAAGGCTTTGGAGGGACAGAAATGTATCAGATTTCATTACAAATATCTTCATTTGTGTTTTGAAGATGTAGGAAACTCTTATGGGTTTGGAACGACATGAGTGTGATTAACTGATGACAGAATTTTCAATTTTCGATGAACTAAAACTTTAATTTCAACATTTAATAATACATTATTAAAATCAGAAGTTGTATCTGTTAATATTATTTAATGAACCCGAGCTAACATGAACTAACAATGAACAGTTCTGTTCTATAAATTCTGTAACAAATGTATTACTTATTGTTAGCTAATGTTAATTAATGCATTACCTAACATTTATTAGGGACTTTACTGTGAGGTGTCACCAAATAAATAAACTAAATGAGTGGTGAAATACACGGAAGTCTGTAAAAAGACTGAGTGAGATTAACGGCAAGAGCATCAAAGCACCGACTCCTTCATCTTCATAACTACTGCCACCGGGAAATGAAGAAAGAGGTATGCATGGGTTTGAAAAAGAGATCTCTCAAGAAGATGAACAACTTAATATCAGAAGTACGAGCATGCCTACTTTTTATCTAAGGAAAGATACATATTTTATCTGCTCTGCCTTGCCTGAAACAGCAGGAGTTCAAACATGGAATTAAGACTAGAGAAAACTACAGGAAGTCAAGGAACCCAAAACTGACCAATCCAGAACACTGAAACTCATGGCCACAGGAAGACAGTTTTGAAAGAGGCTGTTTCTCAATTCCAAGAACACAGAGAACGGACTTGCGTTCTCGTGGAGTCCGGTCTTGACAGGCGACCTTGAAAGAACGAACTCGGAAGGACGCAAGGACACAGAACGCATCATTTGAGAATTGAGACGTGCTGCGATCTTGTTGCTCAACTGACCATCCCAGCATATTATAAGTAGCGGCTAATGCACAATAAATGCAACATAACATCACAAACAAATGTAATAACCTTTTAAAAGACTTCTATCATAATATTGTAGACATATAATTTTATATTTGTTTATTTTACCTAGTGTATTTATGAAAGGCTGGGATTTTTTAACGGTTCGATTCTCTCAAGTCTGCATTCGATGCATCCTCGATATCAAGAACACATCCGGGTACTTTCATGCGTCCTCTGTTCTTGCGTTCTTGAGTACTGAAACTGAACTTCGACGGTTGATGATGACGTAGAGCGAGAACACAAGGATGCAAGATCGCTTAAGAACACATATTGAGAAACAGCCAGAGTCTCTTCTGCTCATCAAGGCTGCATTTATTTGATCAAAAATGCAGAAAAATTGTGAAATATTATTACAGTGTAAAACAGCTGTTTTCTATGTGAATATATAGTAAAGTGTAATTTATTCCTGTGATCAAAGCTGAATTTTCAGCATCATTACTCCAGTCTTCAGTGTCACATGATCCTTCAGAAATCATTCTGATATGATGATTTGATGCTCAAGAAACATTTATGATTATTATCAATGTTGAAAACAGTCGTGCTGCTTAATATTTTTGTAATACTTTTTTCTTCAGGATTCTTTAGTGAACATTTAAAGCATTTATTTGAAATAGAACTGTCACTTTTGATCAATGTAATGCATTCTTGCTGAATAAAAGTATTTATTTAATAATAACCCTACACTTATTGTGTATTGTATTTGTATTTAAATGAGTTAATTTGCAGAGTGACCAGGCCACTGAGTTTTCTGTCATATCACCCATTATTTCAGCCAGTAATGGTTTTATACACCTTGATTTTGTTTGTTTTGGACCCCTGCCATGCTGTCGAAAAATGACATTTTTAAAAGCAATTATTTGAAGAGTGTCCAGGAAGCGTGAAGTAATGTGAAAATTCACACCTGTCACCTTTGCTGCGAAATTATTTCTGTCATAAGCACCTATCAATTTTTTCTGCGTTCACAGAGAAACACAACAGTGATCTGCATGATTTTGAAGAGTGACCGCAACCAAGGCAAATCCATCCGCTCGTCTTCGGCTGGACGTGTGCAGTCATCTGAAGCCCTGCGCCCTTTGTTTCTCCTTCACTCTCATCTTATCTCCTCGCCTCCCTTATCAGCAGAGACAGTGGGTTAACAGTGTCTTTAGGAATTGGACATAGCCAATAGCAGTGTGTCGAGGTCTGGAGCTTGATCTCAGTGGAGTGATGCCAGCAAACCCTTCAGATAATCCACCAAACTCTAGGGGCGCATAATGTTTGTTCGAGCTTAAGTGTGTGTACACTAGTGTGTCTATTACATGGGTCCCGTGTGACACAGGAGAACGAGATAGAGGAATGCCAATTACTCGCTTGACTAGTCGCTGAGCACTAAGACATAAGAAGCAATGGCCGACCATAATTCAGAAAGAAACACTGTCAGGGTCAAAGTCAGTTACAATCTGGAGAATCACTCGTCTAACTGCCGTTGTGTACAGCAGCCGCTCATAAGAGCACGAGAGCTGTAATAAAGAGAAGATCGGACTGACACAGCGAGCTATAAATGCCTCCTCTGAGAGCTCGTCGACGGAGGGTGACAGACGTGGAGGTTAGAGGCAGATCTGTGTCCAAATCTGACAGCGGCTGTGGTCACAAATGTTCATGTTTGCTGTAAGAACATCAGGGCAGAGTGATGGGGTGTTTTAAGCTTAAATTCAGCATGAATTGGATGTCTTTACTTCCCTGTCACTCACATGACATCCACCAATGTCGCTGCAAGATCGCCTGAACGAGGTGGTCTCGGTCTGATTGAAAACGATCTCGGTTCGGTTGAGGTGAGAAAGCAATTCGACTCAACGGACCAACAAAGCAAGTGCTATCATAATTCATAATGGGAAATGTGTTACGTATATAAAAAGCAGCAGTGTCTGATTCTGTGAGTTTTTGTGGTTGAGAACTAAACATCTTAAAATGTTGTGTAATTACTCTTCTCCATGCATTGCAAGAATGATGTCCTGACAAAGCCTTGATTCCTGCTCTAATTGCATAATAATTATATAATCATGACAGCTACAGATAAAGCCACAAGAAGCTCACAGTGGGAACTTGTCAATCTTGATGGATGATGCAGAGGAACACAAACAGGTGAGACCAATAAGAGGACAGTTTTACTCACATGTGACCTGCATAAACACATTTTGGTGCGTTTTGAAATGTTGCCTTGTGAAAGCCAACCGAACCATGAAGAAAATGCAACATTGTAGCAAACGATCTGCAGATCTGAAAATGCCCTAAAAATGTTGTGCATAGATAAAACATTCATAATAAATATTGCAATATTCCATACAAAATTAGAATGGTCCATTTGGATTTCATGGTGACTTTAAACCTTATTAAGTTTTGTTAGATTTCTACTTAAAGGGTTAGTTCACCCAAAAATGAAAATAATGTCATTAATTACTCACCCTCATGTCGTTCCACACCTGTAAGATCTTCGTTCATCTTCAGAACACAAATTAAGATATTTTTGATGAAATCCGATGGCTCAGCGAGGCCTGCATAGCCAGCAATGACATTTCTTCTCTCAAGATCCATAGAGGTACTAAAAACATATTTAAATCAGTTCATGTGAGTACAGTGGTTCAACCTTAATATTATAAAGCGACGAGAATATTTTTTGTGCACCAAAAAAAAAACAAAATAACGACTTTTTTAACAATATCTAGTGATGGACGATTTCAAAACACTGCTTCATGAAGCTTTGGAGCGTTATGAATCTTTTGAGTCGAATCAGCGATTCGGATCGAGTAACAAACCGCCAAACTGCTTAAAACACGTGACTTTGCCGCTTCGAACCACTGATTTCATTCGTAAAGCTCCGAAGCTTCATGAAGCAGTGTTTTGAAATCGTCCATCACTAGATATTGTTAAAAAGTCATTATTTTGTTTTTTTTTGGCACACAAAAACTATTCTCGTCGCTTTATAATATTAAGGTAGAAACACTGTACTCACATGAACTGATTTAAATATGTTTTTAGTACCTTTATGGATCTTGAGAGAGGAAGTACCATTGCTGTCTATGGAGGCCTCGCTGAGCCATCGGATTTCATCAAAAATACCTAATTTTGTGTTCCAAAGATGAATGAAGGTCTTACAGGTGTAGAACGACATGAGGGTAAGTAATTAATGATGTTATTTTCATTTTTAGGTGAACTAACCCTTTAAGACAAGACAAAAAAATTGCCAATGGGGAGAAAAAATAATATCTTACACAGTTTTATGTTTCAAGCTAATTTATCTTAAGGATATACAGACTTAGAAAATTATAAATTAATTAAACAATTATTTTTCTAGCATGTGTTTTAGATGCTGGTGACCCACTAGGTTTTTTAACTAGCTTAACTAGTCAGACTTCACTGGTCAACCAGCTTTACCAGATAGACCAATATAATAACCCTGTCTTTTTATTGGAGAACATGGCCCAGTTACAAACCAGCATAAACCAGCCTTGACCAGTAAAGGGATGTGCCTAAAATATTTAGAAATGCACAAATAATGCCTTCAAAATAAATAACAAATTCTACCAAATAATAATAATAAATATAGCTGCAAGTAGCGATGGCGGGCCCAAGTGATACCTGGTGGATTTAGGGAAATAATGCACGTGCATTTAAGTGGATAAATATAAGAGGACTATTTCAAAGTCTGTTGTACGTGCCACACTTCCTGCTGCCAGCTGGTGGCGCTGTGAATGTGACTCACAACAGCCACATCCATGTGATCATCCTATGACAGCTCAATCAGCTCAATCAGCCAATATGTGAGACTCCAGCTCCCAGTTTCCTGTTTAATCCCTCGCCATGGCAACATCATTTAAGATATCAGGAATCTGTATGCAAGCTTAGTGAGTGTTTAAAATAAAAAAAAAATAAAAAAAAATCACCACATGCACTGTTCACAAATCAAAGTGACAGACTTCCTGTCACTTCACATACATATACACCAGGGTTATTATTATTATTAAAGGGATAGTTCACCCAAAAATGAAAATTACCCCATGATTTACTCACCCTCAAGCCATCCTAGGTGTCAATGACTATCCTCTTTCAGAAGAACACAATCAAAGATATATTTAAAAATATCCTGGCTCTACCAAGCTTTATAATGGTACATTTTGAAGCCAAATGCATCCATCCATCATAAATATAATCCATACAGCTCCAGGGGGTTAATAAAGACCTTCTGAACCTTTATTCTTTTGTAAGAAAAATAGCCATATTTAAAACTTTATTAACCATAATAACTATCTTCCAGTAATGGCCGGTAATGCTGATCAATTTCTTCATGTTGTTATGAAAATATTCACATATTGCAATGCTCCGGTAACAACCTTCTGTCTGTGTCTTCTTGACTTCTCTGCTCATTTTCATCACTTTCTCGTGCACTGACTCGTTGGCTAAACTGAACTGATCTCTCTTAACTAGTCTGACAGACGCTCACCGACGGCCGACTGTCGGCTTGAAGTGTCACGGCCCTCAGTCTTCTGAAGGTTAATGGGATGACAGAAGGACAGTAAACTTCACGGCAACCGGGCTTTAATGCATGAAGTCAAAATCAATGATAACGTGGATGAAACAACAATTACAGCCTTCGAAGAGATGAAGGTTCACCAGGAAGCCAATTCAATTTCTTTCCAAATCCCTGCTGCATTTGTGTTCAGTGACTCCACAGGGAGGAGAGACTCTCACAAACCCCCACCACTCTCTCTGTTTATATCCACCTATCCTCTCCTCCGCTGGCCCACTCTGAAGCAAGAACAGAGGGCAAGGTACTGAAAAACAAGCTGGATGCTCGGCAGTGTGTATTCCCTCGCTGATTTATTCAATTTGAGAAAATCTGAGAGAAGCGGCGAGAGCCGGTTCTCAGGGAAAGCGTCCAGTGACAGCTCTTCTTCCCAGCGTGAAGACAGAACAAGCGAGAGGCACAATAACTGGGCAATTGATCACCAAGGGAGAAGAAAAGAATTAAAATACACTCATAACATGACATAGTCGTGACAAAATGATCTTGCGAAGGCTATAAAGGATGGCAACCTACAGCACAGTGTACTGCACAAAACAATCAAGCTGTGCATGTTGAGTCTCTAATAATGTTTTTTCGTGTTTTAATTATTTGGAACTTTCCATTATAATGTTTGTTTACAATTAAATGATTATTATTGTTAAAGGCCATAGTTAAAGATTCATTTTTAATGCATGCTCATTACTCAGAGCCCAATTACACAGAGAAACTGGGACTATTTCCTTATAAAACACTTTCTCTTTCATTATTGTAACCATCATTTTCCTGTTGTTTTATTAATGTTTTCTTCCCCAATACAAACAAATTGATTTGTTATAGACTAATTTTCTGCTTTGTGTAGACATTCTAACTTTGGGATTCAAAATAGCCTTCCATTATTGTTATTCCTTCATCTTCAGTAATAATCAACTCAATATCCTTCATTATAAAATCAGAACCTTGCTCAGGTTAGTTGTTTACCTGAAACGATTCACTGATCGATCATACTAAAATATGTCTCCCATCTAGCTACAAGTTTCCCTACATTGAAAAATATTGGTTTTCTCCTGTGTCCTAGTTTCTTGTTAGATTACCTGCTCTGTTTTTTTGTTTATTAATAAAGTAGATCCACCTCTCCTTCTCCTCGTCCTTCACCTGCCAAACCACAGCATGTGTAACATACAAGATTCATCTACTATTTCAAATGCATTTATTCTTTCCATTCAAAGAATCCTTTAAAAAAAAAAAATGTATGACGGTTTCCACAGAAATCTGAACTGTTTTCAACACTGATAATCATAAATGTTTCTTGAGCAGCAAATCATCATATTAGAATGATTTCTGAAGGATCATGTGACACTGAAGACTGGAGTAATGATGCTGAAAATTCAGCTTTGATCACAGGAATAAATTACACTTTACTAAAAATTCACATAGAAAACAGCTGATTTACATTGAAATAATATTTTGCAATATTACTGATTTTATTGCATTTTTGATCAAATAAATGCAGCCTTATTGGTGAGCAAAAGAGACATCTTTCAAAAACATTAAAAATCTTACTGACCCCAAACTTTTAGTAACAATAAATAACTGTAACAATAAATCCATATATTTAGGATCGGCCTTTGAATAACTCATATTTGTTGAATAATACTATGGATATGGCCCTGTATTTTGTGCCTAAGATGTAAAAATATGATGTCTTGAGAGTGGTAACCTGGCACAGTTTCCTGACCTACAAACAAATGTTTTCAAAACAAGGCAATCACACTTGCGTCACATGTGACTGTTTCATAAAATAAAGATGCTTATTTATGTAACAGAGTCATCCCGCTCCACTACCGGCCACTGTTATACTTCAGTTAAATGTGGACCAAATTTCAAAATTTCTAAACACCTTGAGTGGCAAAAAAAGGTCATAAGTGTTAAATGTATTTGTGTGTAATAGGTTGCGGTCATGAATGGCTGAACGCTCCTCTTTATAGCGGCACTCTGTCCCACTTTCCTTTCTTGTGCTTGACAGTGAAGGTCCTTCAACATGGATGGTAAGGACACCGAGAACAATACGTATGCTAATGATGTACAGTAAAATAATGGTAATTTATGGATTCACTTGACTAAGTCCGACCCAGACTGTAATGATACCGTTAAAGAAACACTTCATGACAAATGATCATGGCTGATGTTGTGCATTTCTAAACGTAAATATGGGGGAATCTCACGAAAACAGGTCTATGTCACATTTCACCCCAAAATCAAAGGAGAATAAATAGATTTGCATGACTGTTTTTAGAAACTTTTAAAGAAAATTAAGAATTAAAGGGATAATTCACCCTCAGATCAAAATAAAGTCATCATTTAGTCACTTTGGTGAAGTTCTAGTGCCGTATGCCTTTCTTTCTTTTCAGACCACTAAAGGAGAATTTTTAAAAAATGTTCCAATCACGCTTGTCCATATAATGGCACTGAATAGCGACCAGCATCAAGCTTCCTTTTAAATTCACTTGTCTAGGGTAAATATACTTTAAAAGCTTGAAGGACATTTTATCAGATTTGTGACTGATTGTCTCAAGTGTCGTGCCAACAAAACAATGGGCCGCGTTTCCTCCGGGCCACAGTAGATACTGGCCCACTGCCTCCTGCTCTGTCACAATCAACATCCATCAGCACTGTGCCAAGTCAATCCATAAACGCTCCGCAGAGCGGCTGTCAATGAGAACACAGATAAACTGTAATCAGGAAACACTTTCGGCCTCCTCAGTGTTAGTAACTATGGCAACATCACAATCAGAGAGGACGACTCAAAAAGATCTTTACTGCAAGTGCTAATTGTAGGAGAAAGAAAATTGCATAAATAATGAATTTTATAAAGATATGAAGTCGAGATGTACCGATGTATCGGCCAACAATCGGTATCGGCCGATAAAAGCTATTATTATCACTATCGGACATCGGCCGATTGTTTAAAAACAGCCGATGATCAGAGCTGATTATATCCTGTCAATCAAAAGAGTGCGGAAAAACATGTCAGACTGCAACTCATACTGTGTGTGAAGAAAATCTCTCTTGTGTTGAATTTTTTGACCCTATGAATGACCCTTAGTTCAAGCCAGGGTTGCCAGGTCTGCGTTTTGTTTGCTACATCAAACATCATTTGTAGCACAAAATTCAAGTCTTTTCTTCCATATTAATACAAGTTGTATCTTGAAAAACATGCATGAACATCAGAAGGTATGTTGAAAGATACAGTACAACTTACCGGAATGTATCATGTCTCGTGCAATCGCTTAACCAGTGTTTCAACCGCGGAAAGATGGCAATGAAAAAGCTTGTAAACAAATGTCACGTTATGTCACATTTCCCTCAGGAATGTTTTCCGGTGTTCACAGTTCTTTAGTTAGCTATAAAAAACACTAGAGAGGAGCTTATTTACTATTAATTATATGTTTGAATAAATAATAAATGCTTATGAAAACTACCTTATGTGCAACTGAGTTTTATACAAATTTGAGTTTAATTATTATATCAGAAAATAAACAGCAGATGAATATAATACCTCTATTGTTAATTGTAACCTCTAATATTATAGTGTACCAAATGAGAGGTTCCCTGTATAGTTTGCAGCATTATTTGGGAGAGATTTTTTTTTTTCCTTAAGAAAAATCAAACTATTGGTATCGGCTGATATCATTCTGAATAATCGGCTATCAGTACCGTTAGAGATATTTAGTATAGATGCATCTCTAATATATAAACATAAAGATAAATAATAAGATGCAATTGATTGTAAGTATTTAAAACAGATTTAATTATTTATTTATTTGAAATAAAGGTGGAATAAAATAAAATAAAATGTTAGATGAAAGACTTTAGAAATTTAGAAATTTTGCCTTGGCAAATAACTGAAATAAAATAAGTTTAACTTAAAGCACTAAATGATAAAAAGATAAATAATAATAATAATAATAATAATAATAATAATAATAATAATAATAATAATAAATGACAAAAGAAAATACTTAAAATTAAAAGGACAATTCAAAAATACAAATAAAAGCTAGTTGAAAATATTAATAAATAATACTATGATTTTAAATACTGTAAATACTAATATTATAATACTGTTGTAAGAGTGAATATTTCAGTTATAGTTATGAGTGATCTGTTGTCTTCATTTGATATTTTAATGTCAATCTTTTCTCTCCCTTCTCTTTATTGTCTACAAACAGATGGAAGAGGCTCTCGGGACGGGACTAAACATCTAAAAAAAAGAACGCAAAGAGGAAAAACAACTGGACACAGCTCTTGTTTTGTCTTTCAACCTCTTTCCTCAAGAAACTATTTGATTTTTTTTTCTCCAGAGTTTTTGTTCTTTTAAAAATGAATGGCTTGATCTTTCCTTTCATGCAGAACCTTCTAAAACACTTTTAAAAATAATGAATATAATTGTGTTGTAATTTAAGGAAATATTTCTATAAAGGGGTACAGCATATGTTCAGAAATAACAGGGTTTGTACAGTTTTTCAAGTTTATTTACGTTCTTCTATCAAGATTTTTCCTCTACTTTTAAAGCTTCAGATATTATCCCATTCATGTTACTTTAAATACAAAGTCTCACACATCGTAAAACACTTCACAGTTAATTTAAACCAGCAGTTAGAAGACCAGAATACAAATGTGATTACAACATAGATTTACATTAACACATATGCTAATACTTGCTCATGAATATTTTTCATTTCTCTCTCTTTCACACACACATGACCTGATTCATATGACTTAAAGTGTTATATGTTCTGCCCATTTTTAGCATATCAGAAGGAAATATACATGAACTGCACTCTCAGCTGAGTTTATGAGGTGTTTTTATAGGGTTTATTCAGGCCTTAACACTTAAAGAGCTCACTTTTCCTATCCACACGCTTGTCTTTCCATGATAAAAATGATTCTGTGGTGAAGTAAATACTTCAGAAAACACTAATGTAATTTCTACATGAAAAACTTAGATCAGGCAAGAATTTAAAATCAAAGTAAATTCTATATTAGTACTCAATTCAAGCTTGTAGAAATTAAAGCGTAAATATCAACAATATATATATTTTTTTTTTTTCTCTGTGATGGCAAAGCTGAATTTTCAGCTCATATTTTTTGTGGAAACTGACCTTTTTTCAGGATTTTTTTGATGAATAGAAGGTTCAAAGGAACAGCTATTATTTGAAATAGAAACCCCCATGGCATCTGCAAACGTAATGGACTTAATTAATCTGATATGAACACATATACAGTACAGTATGATGGAGATGTACAGTCCTGTACAGTAGGCATGACCCAGCTGCTGTTTTTTGGCTGTAGCTGCTCTTGTTCTGTTCTGCCTGCTATCTATAACCTCTCTTGCCACAGGCCGGATGAAATATGAATGTATCTTTGTGGTGTGTATGCCAGCCGCGGCTCTGAGGGTCTCACGCTGATAACATACAGAGCTGCAGGACGCGGGACTCTGCAGCTAAATTGGCTCTTAATGCAGATTTTGCCCTGAATCACTCCCTGAAGAATACGCATCAACTCGATACACAGTGTGCAATGGAAAGAGGGTCGGGTTAGAAAGAGGTGTTTTAGCTTTTCTTAAGAATGAGTGACAAAGACATACTGGCCTTTTATAAATATAACCGTTTCACTAGTGTCACATGACTCTCTCAAGCAGCAGCCATCAAGAACACTAAGAGTGATGCTATATCATCATTTGTATATATTTATGGGGCCAGAGTCACAGCACAAGACCCGTCAAACGATTATGGCCTCATTTAACTTCCTGACATGAAGCTCCAGGTGCTGATTTTCAACTGGTTTTGCTTCATTACCGAGATTTAAGTGGTGACAAAACAATGCTAAACTCGAAACCTGTATTGAATGTCATCTGGGTCATATTTTCATTTTTAAAGGGTACCCCTGGTATTAAGACTTGTATGGGTTAATATAACGTAAATGATGTCTCTTATTGAAATATGTAGTAGAAAACCCACGAAAGATTTGTTATTTAAAAAATCCATGACATATTTGGACAATGGGGGGCACCATTTTGTTTAGGCGCACAGTGCGTTCTATGTCGATGACGTCAAACGGTTGCACTCGGTGATCTACTGACACTATCCTGTTGCTATTTCTACCGCAACACAACTCAGAATATAATATACAATGCCACAGTGTGCGGCTTTTGGTTGTAATTTTCAGTTGATGGACAACAAGAGAAGAGATGTAAGTCTTTACTGCTTTACTAGTGGTAAGAGGAATAAAGAATGGGAAGTTGTGAAGAATGTGGACGAATAAAACTTCCTAAAGACCTGCGTCTTTGTTCTCTTCACTTTAGCCCTGATGACTTTAAGGCTTTTAATAGACCACAGCTGAAAGAGCTTACAGTTGCCGATGGATATAAGAGTTAATGCCGCACCTGTCGTGGAGATTGACTGACGAGGGCAGCCCATTACACATCTCGACTGAGACAGACTGCCTCAAAGCTCGTGTGTGCCGTGATGCACAGGATATCTGTGATCGCATAAACAGTAGCATCTTCTCAGCATGTTTAACTGTGTGTAATGCATTCAGGTGACATCAGACGATTTTTACACTTCAGTCATACAACAGTAGTTTAAATAGCCACAGAGACATTGCACAGCTAAGCTGTTTTCATTCTCACTAATTATACTGAAAATGCTGTTTGTGTTTTAAAAGGAACCCCGCAGATATTAAGACCCGTATGCTATGAAAAAGTATCAAAGTCATCAGGGCTAAAGTGAAGAGAACAAAGACGCAGTTAGGAAGTTTTATTTGTCCACATTCTTCACAACTTCCCATTCTTTTCTCCTCTTATCACTAGTAAAGCAGTAAAGATTTACATCGCTTCTCTTGTTGCCCTTTGACTGAAAATTACAACCAAAAGCTGCACAATGTGGCATCATATATTATATTTCCGAGCTGTGTTGTGGTAGAAATAGCAACAGGGTAGTGTCAGTAGCTCACGAGTGCAACCATTTGACGTCACTGACATAGAACGCACTGTGCGCCTAAATAAAATGGTGCTGCCATTGTCCAAATATGTCATGGATTTTTTAATGGGTTTTCTACTATATATTTCAGTAAGAGACATCATTTACGTTATATTAAGGGGTTTTCACTTTAACCTGCATAATGTTGGTGGTGGTTCACACAACCTGTCCTGTATAATCTGACTATGCGACAGAAAATTCAACACCAAATTACACATCCGTAAAAAAATATGGGAAGTGCTTTCTCCTTTTAAAAGACTTCAACCCTGTTTATTTTGCAGTCCTACCTCAATGAGATTCTCATGCATGATTAGATGTTTAGTTGATCAGTTGCACATCAAATATGGTAAACAGAAGCTCAAACGGGTTTGCTTGATGTGCGACGTTTGTTCTCGCAGTTTCAAACCTCTGTTTCCCAAAATTAAATCTGTTCATCATATAAAGCGATCGTATCTCTTCAAAAGACTTTGATTAGACTGCTCAGATTACTTTTATGATGTTTTTATGAACTTTTTGAAGATTGAAAATTTGGTTGTGTGGACTTTTAATGGATGGATAAAAAATATGAGAATTTACACTCAACCTGACCACATTTGTATTATTTCATTATTGTACAAGTACATGTTTATCTATATTGCTTAATTTTGGTCAGGCATGGGTAAAATGATGAAGGAATACGAGTTTAATTTGGCCCCAGAAATGAATGAAGCTGTTAAATTAAGAAGCATTAAATAAATGTGATGGAAATTAGCATATTTGATCAATCTCATTGAGAATACAATAAAATCTCCCTATTAATTCCATGAATTCAATACTCTATTAACCTAAAAGGATTCGTAAGATCTGTCCGTTTCTAAGTTGCTCATTGAAGTATCATTAGTTTCATTGCACTGCTTTTTCCCAATAGTGTTCATTTTCTCATCCTGCAGTACAAATATCTCAACCCAGAGCATCACGTTCTCATGTCATACGGTCATCCATCAACGCCTCTGCTATTTTAACTACAGTACATGTGTTTTGAACGCTGGCATCTCTTAACACAAAAAAAAAAAAAAAAAAAAAACATGACATACAGAAAGTGAGCCAGCTTGACGAGGAGGAGATAATTACATGAAGGCCATTAACAGAACTCGTCTTGTGAAGAGGATCCATCAAGGGTAATCAGTGCTGTCGTCACATTAAATGAATGAGGCCAGAAGACAAAATTACAATCACACTTTAAAATATGCTTCTGTGGACTCTAAAAGTCAGTGAGATATTTGTTAGCTGGGATATCTTGGAACTAATAATTTTTTGAAAAACAAGGCCACTGAAATAGTAGACAATCTCTACAATGACTCAATAGAAATAAACCCTGAGGAAGCTCAGGTCAGGCCATTAGCAGTTTGCAGAAGGCCAGCGGGTGTAAGCCTCTTTCCTTCTCAGTGACTCTCAAAGGGTAATGAAGCCAGAGACCTTTTTGCATCTGGAAAAATCACACAGATGAAAACTGACAGGCCAAGCCGATCGATCCGGCCAGGTTAGTTCTCTTGGGAAGATCCTAATGGAGTTTGAGCACAGCCAAACAGTCATGTGGAGACGGAAGCTCCTGAGACTTTACATGCATGTTGGATGCATTGCAGATTTTTTTTCTCCATATTTTTGACATGAGTGTGCGCTCTCAAAAACTTCTTAGTATGCAACTCTCTCTAAAGCCAAGTATGTTTGTCATAACCTTTGTACATGATGTGTTTACTGAGTATTCCATTCATGCAAGTCATGCAGTCCTAAGAGATCTGAGAACAATTTTAACAAAGTCACCATGAAACCAAAATTGACTTTTTTTTTTTATTTTTTATTTATTTTTTTTTTTTTATGAAACATAAAAGTGTTTATTGTAAATGATTTATCGGTGCACATCATTATTGTGTTAAATTCATGTTCCTCATAATCTTGAATCAGAATATCTTCTCCTCCCTCTTGCAGCATCTCTTCTCTTCTCTGATGATGAGGGCGGGGCAACCTGTCACTCACATGAGATCCACCAATAGCAAACCACAACCATCCAATCAATTCACCACAGACAAAATCAAGCCCCGCCCTACATTTGTTCTTGTTCCTGAAGCTGTTTATATCATTCAGATATACGGCACACACTGTAAACACTCAAAATATTTAACTGGTTTGAGTAGGACAAACTTAATTTAAACAAATTACTTCAGTTAAAATAACTGTTATGAGTATTTATTAGAACTTTCTTTTTCTTTTGAGTTCACAGCACTGACATATTTCAAGTAAACTGAACTTTTATTGTTTTGAGTTGTATGAACTCATTTCTTTTAATTTAGACTAACTTAAGTTTAACTGAAACTGATTTCTATTTCCCAGCATGCTTTGCCCATGGCGTTCAGAAGGGAGAGTAAATGCTAAAATTAAGTGTTATATAATGTTTTTTGTGCAAGATTAATGGTAAGGGAGATTTAGCAGTGATTCATGTTTTGTTATGCTAATTTAGAAGAGTTTTTTGTTAATGTGGGTTTTTGGAGAGTGCCATCATGGTGACAAGTTTGGTTTGAGAGCAGGTAAGTTACATGTTTAAAGTTGCTGTACTCATTGCTATACCATGCTATTGTTAACATGTTAGCAAATTAACAAGTTGACATTTTCTGAATTAGTTTGTTATAGCTAGCAAAATATTTACGCTGAGATGTATAAATGTATTAAATTAGTTTAGTGTATAAATCAGTGTACTCAAATATTTCAAGGTAAGAACAAAATAAAAACCCTACTTAAACTTTGAGTTTCTTAACTTCTCAAAATTCTCATTCAACTTTTGAGTTCTGACAACTTATTGGGGTTTACAGTGAAGCAAATAACTCATGTGATTTGCAAGAACTCAAAATAAAAAGTTAATTAACTAAAAATTTATTTTCATTTCTATTAAAATGTATGTGTTAGCTAACTCAGTACTTCAAGTTAGGAGCAATTATCATGTATGAGTACTACGAACTGAAAACTTGATAGTTCTGCTTACTTAAAATTGGGAACATCGTAACTCAAAAAATTGATGTAACTGATTACCTCAATTTTTTTGAGTTAGCCCAACTTATTCGGGTTTACAGTGTAGGAAAGAAAAAAAAAACAAAACCAAAAAAACGATCACAACTTCTGTTTAATGCCAAATAAAGAACGTAGCTGATCATTTACTGATCAAGTTAGCACAATGTTATTAATATGTTTGGCACCTGCCAATTGTTCGGGCTCACAGAACAGATAAACCAACTTAAATTTGCCACCACTTTCCTTTGAAAGCCATAAAAGTGTTGGTGCTTTTTTTATTAGGCGAAATAATACATTTTTAATTACAATATACTATTTTTTTTTTTTTTTTTTTTAGGGCTGGTAATTTAGTGTAATGAATTACAGAATTGAAGTCTGAGGGTCCAGGAAAAACATATTTAAATGAAAGTAAAAACAAAATGCCCAATTAACGATTTACTTGTCTGCTTTTCTCAAAAAACAAACAAACAAATGTTTCTGTGTTATAACATGTTTCTATGTTATTTAGAAATGCAAATTAAAAAAAAAAAAAAAAAAAAAAATGAAAACACAACATGCTAATTTATCATGCAACTACTACATACAGTCAAAAGAGAGCAGCTGTATATTGCATATCCCGAGTTTCAACTTGTCACCCACAACTGATTTTTTGGCAAATATGTAATTTCATAAAACATGCAATCGCACAAACCTGAACAAGTAAAGAAGGTAATGTTTTTTGTGGGGAAAAATATCAGCAGGTTCATGGCGTGCCGGCACTTCAGTAATTACGAACACATGTAAGGGCGGAAATGAACCAGAAAAGACATTATGCAAATGTAATTATTATGGCTGAGCAATTCATCAGAGCGGCAGATAATTCAGTTAATGGAATGTGCCATAAATTAGAGTGATTTCCCCTGAATGGTGCGCTGAGTGAAGGGGTCTGTCGAGGTGATGCCATGATGGTCTGTCCAGCGTGAGCGGCTGGCTGATGTCCTGTGAACCATTATTGAAATTTGTCTGCAAAAAAACTCACGAAACTTTGAGTGGCCACATTCACACGTTAATGACATCTAATTAGTGTTCAGAAACTTGGATGCACGAGGAGGATAACGTTCTTATGAAAACGTCATTTTGGAATGTTAAAAATTTAAATGTTTCCATTTTGAAGATTCCATTTTATAATTCTGCAAATATTATGTGAACGTTACTTTTGAATGTTCTCTGAAAGTTCCGAAACATTCCATGAATGATGTATAAATAATGTTTTTGTTCTAATGTTTTGAGATCATTATTAAAGACCAGGTTACTCTGAATAAATATTCTATTATGTTCTATTACGTTGAGAAAACCTTTCCAGAACGCTGGTCAAAGTTCTGAGAATGTTCCCTGTTAACTGAGAGGACAGATATTATTATTAATGAATAATTGCAGGAAATTTCATCAGTAAATGTTTGTGTGAGAGTTGCAGCGGTTGGTTTGAAGACAGCAGAAGAGATTTCTGTGGGAAATTTTAACAGCTAAATGTTTCTTCCTTCACCTACTTGCAGCCGCTGGGGAGTTCAGTTCAGTCAGAGATCAGGGATGTTCTGAGGGGATTTTAATTTTCGCCTTCACCTTGTCTTTGACTGGACGTCCCCAGCAGCGTCCATCACTAACTGAGACACGGTCCATCTGCTGACAACACAGTGTGAGACTGTCTCAATATTCTCATTATAAAAGCTGAGGAGAGACTCCATGAACTAAATAAATTAAACACACAGCTGTCTTATTAATAATACTGTCACTATGAACTTCATACTGGATGATTCCTAAAAACTGATCTACAATTAGTGCACATTAGACCCACTTACACTCACTTTACATTATATGTAATTACAAAAATGAAGATGAAAAAGTCAGTTATCATCATGTTTTTACTGTGGTTGAAGCTTTTTCAATGTTGATACCAATTCAATACACCAACACTAGCATATGGATCAAACTGTGCATTCGACCAATCACTGTGCAGCACTACCTCAAGGTTTAAGCACTCTTTATTAAGCATGCACAAATACACACAGCAATGAAAATATGATAAAATACACAATATTAAAACTTAATATTAATAAAAATCTCATTAAGCAATCCATCCACCAAATATCTACTCTACTACGATTGCCAAGCAACATGGCACATTAATATTGCGTCCAACTGATGTGCGGTCATAGGTGAGAATGAATTGGCTTTTCTACAGTGAATCTATCTGAATGCATTCTTTTCCTCAGGTATTTTTGTGCTAGCCAAAGAATTAATTATATATCTAATCAAGTGGGTCAAATTATTTTGTGCATCCACACACTGTATTTTCACAAACTGCAGCTCATTTGTGAGAATTATGCAATGAGACAGATGGTGAAAAGCAACATGAAAAGCAACATGTCAGCTGTAGCAGTCAAATCAGATTTCTGAAGTCAGTGGAAAGACTAAATGAGGAAGAATATTTGAAGGAAAAACTTTGTAGTACAGAATGGCTGTCAAATTTGTAAATATAACTGAGAAGACTGAGGCTACAATTCACACGGACTCACCAAAACTGGACAATAGAAGATTGGAAAAACTTTGCCTGATCTGATGAGTCTGGATTTCAGATGGAAAGAGATGGTCCTAGATCCAACTCCTCTCACTTTACATATCCCTAAACCCACCCGTCTCCAGCCCCTGGATAGAAGGGTCAGAATTTGGTGTAAACAACATGAAAGCATGGATTCATCCTGCCTTGTATCGACGGTTCAGGCTGCTGGTGGTGTAATGGTGTGAGGGAGATTTTCTTGGCACACTTTGGACCCCTTAGTACCAACTGAGCATCATTTATCAATCTGTATCCAATAAAGTGGCCGGTGAGTGTATATATACAGTATAGGCTACACACTACCACTACAAGAGAAGCTGTTTAAACTAGTTGAGAACAAGACAGACTTCAAATGAATCAAATAAAGGGTTCATATCACACAGAGTGCTTTATTTTGTTTTTGTTTATTCCTTTGCACACATCCACTCCAGAGAAGTGAAATAATAATCACAGTACAAACGCATGAAAGCAGCAGCCCTGTCCCAAACCAATCACTGCAGAAGAGCAGATACAGCTGCGCTTTGATGTTCTCTGTCAAACACCATCATGCTTTCCACACTGTCATGTCAGAATGGTCTGAATTTAATGATGTTGCAATAATTTCAATTAGCCTTTGAGTGCGGTCAGAAGGCAATAGGTGCGTCCCAATTTGCATACTTATTCTGTGCCATTTTGTACTATAAATAGTGCGATTAGTGTGTTCACACTGAAAATTTCAAATGCACTTTAAATACCCAGATAATGCACTTATTTAACTGAAAAAAGTAAAATGTTGGGCACTTCATGCACTCAATGCAGAAGGAAAAGGACTTTTAAGACTCCAATACTGGATGACTAAATAACCCAGTGTATAAACTCATACAGTAGATGGGAGAGTACTCAGTGCATAGTGTATAGTGTGTCATTTGGGACACAAATAAAGTCCTTGTGCTCTTTCTATCACTAGCTGTTTCCATCCACCTATTTTTATGAAAATGTTGGGTTATCGCATATGCACTTGATTGATCTTTCTTTCTTTTTTTTTTTTTTTTTTTCAATAAGAAGACATGTGCATGAACTATGATGGAAACACATCTACCAAATAAATCCCTCGATGCACAACGTGACTTTGCCTCAGCAGAGGCTGTGATTGGATAACTGCACTAACCAGCAGACCAATCACATCGCAATATCTCAAATGTTGGTTTGGTGATTCTGAAATGCCAGAGTCAAAGTCTGTCATCAGAATGATTTGGTTTAATTCCCTCCAGAAGCATTTCACTGGTTCCCAAACACCAGCTTCCGAACACAAGAGAACATGACAGCGTTTATTGTGTTTCGTCTGACGCTCTGAGACCAACTCATTTATGATGGAGGGAAAAGAGCCCGATTGCAGCAACTTCCATTGTTATTGCTGATATTTTGCGCCAATTTCCCAAGAAGTAACAATTTTGTCCTCTTGAACTTATGGGATGGAAACTGTGCTTTATATGCAAATGTTTTATGCAATTCCAATTTTGCGCATAAGTTAAATTCGCAACTTTGGATGGAAACATACTGGCATCTGCAGTAACCAGCGAAGAAATGAGGAGGAGCGCAAGATGGAGAAAGCAGTGGCTTTGAACACCATCCTCAATCATTTCAATCATAAACAGGCCTTTGTTGTCATGCTTACATTGCCTCAGCACAACTATTATTATATTTTTTATTCTAAACTATTTCTGGACACTCCTGTTGTTGCCATCCTCTCAGACAAAAAAACAAACAAAAAAAACTCTCTGGATCCACAGATTTTGTCTTTCTGCTCTGCCTGATCTCTTAACTCTTAACCAGAGTTTTGTCTTTCTACAACCACACAATAACTTTATAAAGCTATTTTTCATAACCTGTGAGAGGTTGACAGCCCTAACATTGGTGAATGACAGTAAAGAATAACCTGAAAAGTGCACACTTGCTGTTTCATTCATACAGCACATATCAACCAAACTCACTCCTAAAATATTCAGTGGTGTTATTGAACATCACTGTCATACTCGTAACGGAACTGAATGAACAAAATATATTTAGCACTCAGACAGGACTGACTAGCTAGTGTGTGTCAGATGAAACACATCTGGACTCTACACTCTAAAAAATTGTGGGTTATTTTTTTTTTTTCTACCCAGGTCCTGGGTTGAGCCTTTTGGGTCATTTTTTGGGTTATTTTTCCAGTGTTTGGGTAGTTTTTGTGTTACCCAGATCCTGGGTCAGACGTAACAACCCAGTGTTTGGGTAGTTTTTGGGTTACCCAGCTCCTGGGTCAGGCGTAACAACCCAGTGTTTGGGTAGTTTTGGGGTTACCCAGCTCCTGGGTCAGACGTAACAACCCAGTGTTTGGGTAGCTTTTGGGTTACCCAGCTCCTGGGTCAGACGTAACAACCCAGTGTTTGGGTAGTTTTTGGGTTACCCAGCTCCTGGGTCAGGCGTAACAACCCAGTGTTTGGGTAGTTTTTGGGTTACCCAGCTCCTGGGTCAGACGTAACAAACCAGTGTTTGGGTAGTTTTTGGGTTACCCAGCTCCTGGGTCAGGCGTAACAACCCAGTGTTTGGGTAGTTTTTGTGTTACCCAGATCCTGGGTCAGACGTAACAACCCAGTGTTTGGGTAGCTTTTGGGTTACCCAGCTCCTGGGTCAGGCGTAACAACCCAGTGTTTGGGTAGTTTTTGGGTTACCCAGCTCCTGGGTCAGACGTAACAACCCAGTGTTTGGGTAGTTTTTGTGTTACCCAGATCCTGGGTCAGACGTAACAACCCAGTGTTTGGGTAGCTTTTGGGTTACCCAGCTCCTGGGTCAGGCGTAACAACCCAGTGTTTGGGTAGTTTTTGGGTTACCCAGCTCCTGGGTCAGACGTAACAACCCAGTGTTTGGGTAGTTTTTGGGTTACCCAGCTCCTGGGTCAGGCGTAACAACCCAGTGTTTGGGTAGTTTTTGGGTTACCCAGCTCCTGGGTCAGACGTAACAACCCAGTGTTTGGGTAGCTTTTGGGTTACCCAGCTCCTGGGTCAGGCGTAACAACCCAGTGTTTGGGTAGCTTTTGGGTTACCCAGCTCCTGGGTCAGGCGTAACAACCCAGTGTTTGGGTAGTTTTTGGGTTACCCAGCTCCTGGGTCAGACGTAACAACCCAGTGTTTGGGTAGCTTTTGGGTTACCCAGCTCCTGGGTCAGACGTAACAACCCAGTGTTTGGGTAGTTTTTGTGTTACCCAGATCCTGGGTCAGACGTAACAACCCAGGGGTTGAGTTATTTATCGTGGGCTTTTAGCGCCCTCTTCAGGAGAGAGCAGTGCAGCTCCGTTAAATTGGTGCATGTCTTCGGTCAAATACAGGTTCGTGTAAGTTTTATTTTATAAAAAAAATTGTTATTGTTCTGTATATCATTTAATTTTATGAAAAACAACATACAGGGGCGTGATGTGAGTCTCGTAAACAAGTGTCGCGTTGGTCTTTTCGCGTGATGGAAACACCTGATGCCTTGCATAAAATTTATGATTTTATTCAAAAAGATACAGAATATAAATACTTAGGATGTTAAAATATGTTCTCAGAACTGTACACTGATTATTTATGGACAGGTTATGGAGTCAGTCACAGCATTTTTCGAAATTGGGTTGTTTTTGGGTTGTTTTTAACCCAGTGTACAAATGGCTTATTTAATGTGCACTGCTTTTAGCACCACACACAGCAGCTTTCAGTGCAAAAAAAGAAAAAGTTTTCAGCACTTAAGAACCTGCCTAATGGTGAAAATGGCATATCTAAGTGATGTCTGTGACTCCTGACCCTTTTCTTTAAACGCACCCTAGCTGCCCGGCAACAGGTGACACACACCAGACTAATAATACTTTGAACCTGGAGTCATTGGAGAACTTCTAAGCAAGAGCAGTCTGCAGATATATTCAGAGCAGCGAGCGCATGTGGGAAGGAAGTTGTCGCAGGTAATTGATAAAGAGCTCGAGGAGGATTGATGCTCTGTGTGTGTATCATATTTAAAGTGGGAGAGCGAGCAGGATAATGTTGTGAGAGTATATCTGTGTTGCATCTTCCATGTAAAACCCCTCCATTCATCTGTGTCATTTAACGGCGGCTGTCAGTGGCTTCAGCTTCCAGCTACGCAGTAGAGCCGCAGCGGAAAGAATTTATTTCTAAAGTGACTGTCGGTGGAAGGATAATCTGTCTGCGGCAAACACAAGCGAGCGCTGTGACAGAGGCGTCCACGCGCTTAAACAGAGCCAAACAAACACGCAAACGCTTGCATGCATATGCCTGTACAGCAAACTGAGGGCATACAAGCATTCATGAGCAGAGCTTTCATAGAGAGCAAGCAATAAAATAAAATCTCCTGCATTGTCAGCCGTGGCCGGGTGAGTGTTTACATTGAGATTTTGCTTAAATTTGGTCAAGTTTCCTAAACGTAACCGTATCATTACAGTCGTTTCTTGAGAATATCGCTGCAAGTGAGAGTGTTAAGGGAATAAATCATCAGAAAATGAGATTTCTGTCTTCATTTAGAGTTAGTGCTTTATTCTGCAATTCAGCTGAAAACATCAGTTTCAATTAATTAAAACTGCTGTTATTCTGAACTTCCTATTCATCAAAATAATCCTGAATTCCTCCACAGAAATATGAACTTAAAAATATCTTACATAATAATGTAAGAAATGTTTCTTGAGCAGCATATCAGCATAGATAAATCATCAGAATGATTTCTGAAGGATCATGTGACACTGAAGACTGGAGTAATGATGCTGAAAATTCAGCTTTGATCACAGGAATAAATTACACTTTACTATATATTCACAGAGAAAACAGCTATTTTAAATTGTAAAAATATTTGACATTTTTACTGTATTTTTGATCAAATAATCTCAGTCTTGGTGAGCAGAAGAGACTCATTCAAAAGCATTAAAAAGGTAAAACTTTACTTAAAGCCTTCACGTATAATGCATTACTTTGTATTCATAATGTACATTATAATTCATTATATCTTCTTATTACATTATTAAAGTATTTTTAATGCATTAATTATGCATTGTAATGCACCTTATAAAGCATTGTATGTTCCCATAAATAATTGTAACCAAAGTTAAAATGCATTGTAATATTTGCAGATTCCTTGTCAGTTGTTTGTCATATGTTTTAATGCATTATACTTTCTAAAGGCATAACATAAGTATTATAATGTATTATTACGTTGGATGCAATTATTCCTAAGAACATACAATGATTTATAAGGTGCATTACAAGGCATAATTAATGCATTAAAATACTTTTATAATGCATTATATTATATAAGTGTTACCCAAAAAAACGTACCGACCCCAATCTTTTGAATGGTAGTGTATGTCGGCTTTACTGTATTGTGACACTGATGCATTTAAATAACAATACTTAAATATTCTATGGTAATTCAGTGATGAACGGTGTTAAAAATGCCTTGATACTAGACTTAATATGTCTTGCAATAAACATTTTACCTCCAACAGCTGTCTTGTCTTGATGTCTGTCAACATGAACACATACAGATCTAACATACTCAACACAAATGAAGATGTGCAAGCTTCTATCTAGGCGTCTTCACAGATTTATAAAGAGAAATGAGAGTTTATACTTTATGTCTGTCATACTTTAGGCTGAATCCTTTCATAACGGTTTGAAAAATAACCCATTTTGGCCAGAAAATGTGCCTAAGCGTACGCGTGGCAGTGTCGTTGCTCAGAGTTTCAGCACATCTGCCCCCCGTGAATCAAATAGCCGGTGGTGAAGCATGCAAAGATCTGCAAGCTGTAATAAAAACCTTTTACTCATAATGAGCTTTTATTTTTACACTTCCTATTTCCTGCACACTTTAAATCATACATTTCTGAATCATTTTACATTAAAAACTTGAATACGTTTTTAACTATGCCCAAACAATGTATATCTGCAATGCCATTAATGACCAGCTCCATGTTAGCAGACTGACAGATACAGTAGTCAACGTTTGAAGTGGATAAAAAACAGTTCATCAAAGTTGTCATAAGAAGAAGGGTTTAGGACAACTTTGATGAAAGGTTTTGATCCACTTCAAATGTTGATTACTGTATTTACCAAACAAGAAAATATTTTTATTTCTAAGTGATCCTCAGTGTGCGTAGCTTTAACTCTCCTGCAGAGAACAATTACCTGCTTCACACCAACTAAAACCAAAGTTTTCATTCATATAATCATTATCAATGTACCGACAGAAACAGGAAAAACACTTATGGAATCCTGATTCATATTATGCAAATGTCTATTTATACAAGAAGTCTCTGCCTGTCGTATAGCTTCCAAGTGAAACACAGTAATAGTTTACAGTGACGCAGCACAATATGAATCCATCTGACTTCACAGGGCCACTGTTGGTACTATGTTGTGCAAGTGTGTGTGTTGAAAGATGGAAACTTTAGTCTGAGACTTGAATGGCAATGAGTACACACACACACACACACACACACACACACACACACACACACACACACACACACAAAATAAAAAAAAATAAAAAATCAATTTGAGGATTGTAAGCTACTGAGTTGGAGCTCAACTTGGACTCCAAATTAGAGACCGGTGAGTAACACAAGTCATTACTGTCTGTTTAAGAGGAGAAATATTATGTCTGAATATAGAAACAATTTGTGTTAAGAAAAAAAAAAAAAAAAAACATGACATAGAAAGTAGAAATAGAAAGACTTTTTAGAAAGACTTTTTTGTGTCATAACTATGTTTTTTTTTTTTTTTTTTTTTTTTTTTGTCATAATTGACTTTTTATCTAATAATTTTGACTTTTTTGTGTCATAACTATGTTTTTTTTTTTTTTTTTTGTCATAATTGACTTTTTATCTAATAATTTTGACTTTTTGTGTCATTACTATAGCTTTTTATCTTATGAATTAGAATTTTTGTCATAACTGTGACTTTTTTTATTTCATAATTTTGGCATTTTGTCATAATTTTATGCCATAATTTCAACTACTTTTTATCTCATAATTTTGACATTTCAGTTACTTTTTATGCCATAATTTTGGCTTAATGTCATAATGTCGATGTGTCATAATTATGACTTTGACTCTGTCATAGGATGTCAATATTTTTGAGATTTTATACCTTAATTATGACTTAGTATCTCATTTTTTATTTTTTTTTTCTGTCATAATTATGACTTTTTATGTAATAACTATATGTCTTCATACATTTGGCAGATTATTTCTCTAGTTTTTCAAATTTATGCTTAAAGAAAGTGAAAGAAAAACTCGCCAGTGACACAAAATACACTTAAATTCAAGATATATTCTCTAAAAATAAGCCTTGCAATCTTATTTTTTTTATTTATTTATTTTTTGGTCAGGTGAATTTATCTTGTTTTAAGAATTTTGACTTTATTTTTATTTTATTATTTTGTTTATTTTATTTTATTTATTATTATTTATTTATTTTTTGCATGTAATGCTGAACCTCATATCTGAGAAACAGAGTTCATATGATATCAATGTGTTTTGTAAATCCCTCGCCGTCTCGATCTAATAAAAGTGAGGCGTGTTCTTGTGTTTGACACCCGGAGCACATCCAGAGCTTACAAAGCCCCTGACAGCCCTACCTGCAGAAAAACACACAAAAACACACACAGGACACAAGCATCCGTCTGACCAGAATGAGGGTTAGAGCAAAGGCCATCACTTCCTCGCAGAAAAACTCCGGGTCTCATATCAGCTCTCCTCTCCGCCGATCCCTTCTTACAGCGGTTAACACATATCTGACGCTGTCACTGTGAACGGCTACTGAACCCTGAAACAAGGCCAGTATTTCCACGCAGGACGTCTGCTATCTGATCCGTTCAGCCGCACCCCTGCCTGCGTCTCCAGTCTCAGAGGATTTAGACGACACCTGCAGGAGTTCCTCTGTATTAAAGACCCCAGGAAGAGTCCTGATCCGTACAGGAAGTTCAAGGTCCCGGTATGGAACGAACAAAAATCTGAGGATAGACTTTCAGTCTTTCAGAACTACCCACACTATTAAAAAAAAAAAAAAGATAATAATTTTACCAGTAAAAGACTGTAAAATGGTACTGTAAAAACCTGTTAATTGGTTAAAATAAGTTCCCTTTAAAAGGGATAGATAGTCATGTTCATCTTTATCCATATGCATTTTTCAGGCAAAACACACACACACACACACACACACACACACACACACACACACACACACACACACACACACACACACACAGAGCACATCCTCATCTCACTGTTGTCAGCGCTGCTCTCTCTCTCTCTCTCTCTCTCTCTCTCTCTCTCTCTCTGATGAAGGGTAAATATGATTTGATGGTAATTGTGGTCTTTGCCTCACAAAGAGAGAGGTTGACGACCCATCAAAGTGTTCAGGAACACTTAATTTAACAGGCCGTCCGTCTGCCTGCAGTCCAAACCGCTGAGCAGGAGAACTAGATGACAGCCGTCAATTATTCAGCTGTACTGAACATTTACCTGACTTGGTGAAAGGGTCTTGGTTGCACTCATTATGATTATGATTTTTTTTTTTTTTTTTTTTTTTTTTTTTTTTAATGGCTAAATATGTGGACAGCCAATCCATACAGACTGATATTTTGGGGAAAAAATGCAGAATTCCTATACAACATTATATATATATATATATAATAGGGCTGTCATACACATACACGGCCTAGAACTAACTTTTTGCTACACCTGCCAATAGCCGATAACTTGAAAAAAAATAACCAGCCAAAGCTACTTTTTACCAGCCATGAAACAAAAATAGGCAGTTATGACACCAATATTTTATATAGGGGAGAGTAGGGTAAGATGAGCCAGTGGGTAAGTTGACCCACCCCCTGTATCTTGGCAACAGTACACTTTTATTGTCATGTGACCATATATTTTGGAACCACCCATTATTTCTGCCAGACTGTGAAAAGGAGAAGCACATGGGAGGAGTGGAAGGTGCCCATTTACTTTAAAAACTGTTTTTGGCTTGTCAAAGTAAAATGTTCACATAACAGATGTAATGGCTGCTACATCAAAGCAAATTTGTCCATGTCTAAAAATATTTATGATGCATATTGGTGATTTACCAGCGTATAAAACCATGCAAGTAATTTAGCTAAATATTAGCCTGAATTGGTAAGCTAGATTGTTTTTCCCAAAATGGCAGCTATAGGGCAAAGTGAGCCAAATGCTGTGGGTAAATTCAGCCAGCGTTTTTAAATTATCCCACCATAAGGCACTGAATTTAAGTTAAATCTGAAGTATAAACTGGTGTCATTTCAATGTAATATTATGCAACTGGTTTAGTTTATCTTTATTTTCGAGTTTCTTTGACAGAAACAGTGTACAAGTACACAATATCCTTCTGATACGAACCAGAGGATGTTTAATCATATATATCTTTCCACCTGTAGTCCCTAATGGACTAACATGGTCGACATTGCAGAAAAACTACCATGTCAAGAACCTTTTGACTAAAATGTTTATTAGTTTCAGTGACATTTATTCATTCTTATTTAGTTTATATTTAACAAACTCTGTTTAGTCTGTTTTTGGGAAGGTTACAACTTTAATGTTCAACATATTGTTTCAGAAATGCAAACAATTAAAGAAATTGAAATTTCAACTTCATTTGGTTGGTTTTATGTTGCTTTAGTTAACTTTAAGAAAATAATTATGAATATTTGTAAACAGAAATTTGATTATTAAATTAATTTTTTAAAAGAGGTAAATTATCTTTACAATTTCACATGGGTTTGATTCAGATTCAGTTAGATGGTCAGTTTACACCCACCTACTGACTCGGCTCAACTTACCCCTAACCTAGGGTAAATTGAGCCACAGGAACACTTTTTTATAAGAAGCCATATTTTTAGAACCCTTTGTCATAGACGTATTCTGATCATTTAAAACGATAGGAAACATCCTGAAATGACTTAAGATACTTTCATTATACTTCTGCTTCATTTTCCCTTATCTTGAGGACCACATAAGTAAGAAATGGCTCATCTTACCCCACATTCCCCTACTAGTGAAAATTCACAATCCTCTATTTTTCCAATTTCAATACCAAGGCTAAAACTACTACATTTTTAAAGACAAGTTAACAGTCAGTAATAAAATAAGAACAAATAATCAAATTGCAAAAAAACAACACAAACAAATATAATACAAATTAAATAAACAGTGCTTTTAATGCAGGTCCAACAGTAGTTTTCTGGTACAGAAATTTAATAAAGTAGGCTAATCAAATAAATAACACTGCATAGTCTTCACATCCTTTTTTTAAGTTCTAGAGCAGTGAGTGATTTTTTTTCTTTTTTTTTTTTCCCTTTTGTTGTTTGGTTAACATTAAAGTCCCCCTGAAATCAAAATATTTTAGTATGAATATGTTAGCCTTAAAGTTATGAATAAGCTGGTGTGTTTCAAAACATTGACAAAATTCGCATTTAGGAGATATAAGCATTCAAAACTTACAGTCTCTCACTTCAGCTAAAATGAATCAAGGATTTTCATGACATCTCCGTGGACTTCAGCTTCTGTCCAATCAAATGCTCTCTAGAATCTGAAGTTCCGCCCCTCCTACACTATAAACAGATGCTGAATCTGCGGCTGAAATCGCTCATTTGTTCACACATTTACTAGTTTTTATATGGAGGCACTGCACTATATAGAGAATAGGGAACAATTCAGACAGTGTAAATATGCTTTCCATTGACGCGAATGAAGTCCGTTTTCTCGTTAGTGTCACGTGAACCGCTGCAGCGCGAGCACAGTCTGCTCCGGTCCTGTTTGAAAAAGGGGGTGGAGCTGTTTGATATATTCTGGCCTGTCTTCCTGTTTCAGTTGAAATTACGTCAACATGATGAATAATTGTTTAAAAAGCAGACAGCACAGCAGCAAGATTATTATGATGCTGTCACTTTAAGAGCGAATGCACACACGGATCCTGCATTTTCTTTCTCAATTGAAGACATAACCGGCTATGTGTACTGGGATACTCGCCGAGACGGGCATTTTTTTGATTGAATTTGTCCGTTCAAGCACAAGAAGGCATGATAGAGAGCTCAACTTAGTATTTGCACGCTGTCTGAGATACGGGTTTCAGGGCGCACGCTTCAGATGTTGAACTTTCCACATGTGAGTAACGAATTCCCTTTTGCGTCTTCTAGCGCTTGAATATTTACATATTTCACGTTTGTTTACTTTCATGTTCTCTTAACACTGCATTGTTAGAATTCATAAAAATGTTATCGGCCATCTGTCGACTGACACAGTTTCATATACTCACCAACACCGATTTTTACTCGCATTTGGTGCTTGGCGAGTGTTAATTTTAGGCCCTGTATATATATAATAAATTGAAAAGCAAACAATGTGATACTCTAATAAGCACAACAATTTATATCATACATGCATTTTTAATTAAACTCAAACAAAATTGATGATGAATGAAGTAGAAGTTATTTTCTAGAGTAGGATCTATTCATATACTATATACACTGGCAGGAGGTTTTGGAACAGAGCAAATATGATTTCCCATCACACAGCTCCTATATTTTCTCTATTACTTGCTGTTATTTCACTCACCGTTGGGCCATTTTTTCATAAAACTGGTCCCTGAATGATTTACAATACAAAACAATCCAGTTTACTGGCAATAAAATTATGTTAAAGTATATATGAATGAATTGAAAATGCATGAATGCAGCTGTAAGCAACACCGGACACACTCACAACCTCACGACTTCATCTCCAGACCTGAAATGACTGAGGCTTGATTATTCTGGGATCAAACTCCCTCGACAGATTCGTATCCCACACAATCAATTATGCACAAGTGAAGCTGTGAAAAGCACAAAGCAGAATAACTCCCCCTCTCTATCCGCAGAGAGAGCCCCTGTCAGACTGAGTCCAGCCCTTTACACTGGTGTGGCGTGTGTATTTATTGTTTAGAGGACAATAATTCATGTGCAGTGATTAACTGAAAGACGGCTTTATGAAAGCAGAAATATTGTCACTGTCATGAGGGGCCAAAACTTTACCTTTTGCCCCATTTATCAGGAAAAATTAGATTTATATTGTTTATAAAGAAATGTGTATTGCTTGTCCATGCAAAACTCACCACTATAGTAGAGCGCAGTACAGTGGGTGTTGCTTTTTGTTTACTAGAATTTTCTTGGTGGTTGTTGAGGTTTTGCACAGGTGGTTTGCAAACGGCCCAAATTCTTAACTTAAAGAGGCCATTTTATGCCCTTTTACAAAGTCTTGATTTTGCTTTTGGGCTCTACTAGAATAGGTTTACATGCCTGAATGTTCAGAAACACATTTTCCTCATATTCTCCATTGTTGCAGCTCCTCTCTTCCCAGTCTGTCAGTAACGCTCTGTTTAGTTCCTGTCTCTATGAGGCCCCTCCTTCTGAAAAGCACAATGTGCTCTGATTGGTTGGCTGGACCAGCGTGTTGTGATTGGTCAACAGCTTTGAGCATGTTTGGGAAATGTTTCAACACAACTTTTCTTTGCATATGCCTTGGGCGGGAATTATTTAAATGAGGAGTATTGTGATGTGTACGTTCATATTAATTGAAATAATATTGAATGCTAGAGAGCTGGATCCGACACGGAAGTCCTGGAGCAAGTGCGGGCCTGATGCCAGGAAAATGTGCTTCATTATTTATTCAGGCCTCTACCTCCTTCTGTTTGTCAACATCACTCAGATGGATCCCCATCCTTCATCCACAGACACGCGCCAATATCAGCGCCATGGGCAAGAACCAATTAAACTGTGCTGCACACTTAAATAAAGTAAACAATAGATCTTTTCCAAAGCGTTACGTTATAAACTACACTTTAATGCAAACAAGACAAATACAATGATCTTCCTTTGCTAAAATCCAGTTGCATCAGTGGGTAATTAAAGACACGCACAGAAAGACAAATCCTGTTCAATTTACACTGAAAAACTGCCAGCTGTGGGTGCCTGAAATTCACTGACAACATCCCAGGCATTAGAGGACAGCACCTGTGTATTAGCTTATGTTAAAGGATTAGTTCACTTTAAAATGAAAATTACTCCAAGATTTACTCACCCTCAAGTCATCCTAGGTGTATATGACTTCTTTCTGATGAACACAATCAGAGTTATTAATTAATAAATCTCTTGACACATCCAAGCTTTATAATAGCAGTGAACGGGACCAAAGAGTACGAGCTGAAGAAAGTGTCTCCATCAACATCTATCCATCATAAACGTACTCCACATGGCTCCGGGGGTTAATAAAGGCCTTCTGAAGCGAAGCAATGCATTTGTGTAAGAAAAATACCCATATTTAACAAGTTATAAAGTAAAATATCTAGCTTCTGCCAGACCGCCTACCGTATTCAACTTAGGAAGAAAGTGTAACCCTCTCGCAGTTCAAAGCGCTTACACTACGCCTTCTGTATTCAACTTACGAAAAAAAAAATTTCTTCCTTAGTTGAATACGGAAGGCGGTCTGACAGAAGTTAGTTATTTTACTTTATAACTTGTTAAATGTGGATATTTTTCTTTCACAAACGCATCGCTTCATTTCAGAAGGCCTTTATTAACCCCCGGAGCCATGTGGAGTAAGATTATGATGGATGGATGGAGGCACTTTCTTGAGCTTTATACTCGTAGGTATCGCTCACTGCCATTATAAAGCTCGGATGTGTCAGGATATTTATTAATATATCTCTGATTGTGTCTGAAAGAAGAAAGTCATATACGCCTAGGATGGCTTGAGGGCGAGTAAAGCTTGGGGTCATTTTCATTTTAAAGTGAACTAATCCTTTAATATATCAACATGCTCAACATCTGCTTTGCACCATAAAATATACTGATAACCACCATGATAATACAGGTTAATTAAAAGAATATAAAGTTCATCAGTAATGGCCTTTCTATGAATCATCATGGCTAATAAACACATGCACAAAGAGCACTATGTTTCCCACATAGACAAAATCAGACATCCACTACAATAATGATGTAAACATTAGTCAGATGGGGAGTCTGGGTAGAGTGATTTTACTCTTTTTACCCTAAATTTATAAATGGCAATACATTTTAATTTAATGAAAAATTACACTTTTGTCTTGTTGTCTTGAATAATTTTATACTTAAAGAAAACTAATATAGAGCTGAAGGCATTAGACTGAAATTGATCAATGTGACCTTTATACCACTTGTGATCTACTTAACATGAGGCCAGATTTGTTGATTGTAGAACCCTCATCATCTTTCATCAGGCCTCAGTTCTCAGTTCACAGGTTCATTTTCATTTTTTTTCAATGACACTGAAGGCTCTCTGTTATAAATTACAATGCATCAGGACTGTACGCACAACTAATGACTAAATCAAATGCAAAACACACTTCATCTACATTGTTAAACAACTCATATATCTTTGTTATTGAAAAATAAAAATGACTACAATTCTCGGAAACAGAGACATTTATAAACAATATAAATAATGTTTTGCTTTACGGTAATATATAGATGATTTGCTTTACCATAATAATAATAATAATAATAATAATCACTGCAGGCTGACTGTCAAGTGTGTCATTTTATACTTACTGAAGATAGATAGATAGATAGATAGATAGATAGATAGATAGATAGATAGATAGATAGATAGATAGATAGATTGATTGATTGATCAGACAGACAGAGACAGAGACAGACAGACAGATAGATAGATAGATAGATAGATAGATAGATAGATAGATAGATAGATAGATAGATAGATAGATAGATAGATAGATAGATAGATAGATAGATAGATAGATTGGACAGACTGACTGACTGATTGACTGATTGATTGATTGATTGATTGATTGGACAGACAGACAAATAAATGATTGATTGATTGATTGATTGATTGATTGGACAGACAGACAGACAGACAGACAGACAGATAGATAGATAGATCTTGTTACGTTCGGATTGAATATATGTCTTGTAATCGGACACTTTGGCCTTGACTGTTCTCTCCTGGGAGGGCGATCTAACCAACTCATCAACTAAGAGTCATTGGCTCTCTCTCGCCTGGTTCTCTCAATCTTACAATGAATTCAGGTCAATGGCTATAATTAGCCTGCGGTTGGCAGGTGACTTCATATCAAACCCCCAGATATGCTCAAATGTGCTACATCAGTGTCACTAGAAAGAGATGAGAGAAGAAGAAAAAACCTTTCCCATCACAGCTATCATTAGCATGCTTAACAATGTAGAAAGAAATTTACCATCACTCTGACGATAATATGAACTTTGATTTAATGTTTCTGAGGTCAGCATGTGGCTTCAAGGATTAAGAGTAAAATTTAACTGTGACGATGAAGGGATGATACAACTCACCCCATAAGCATGAGCATGATACTTTGTTCTGGAACACAATTATAGTTTTAACTCTACCCCTACCTCTAAAATAATAAGAAAATGATAGGTTGACTGTAATACTCAAGTCTCTAAATCCCTAAACCAATCCCTAAAATCTGAATGTTGCTCCAGAAATTTCTACTTGGCCAGTCATGTTAAGTGATGAACGTAATGGCAGATAAAACCTCACTGTTATCCAAGAGAACTTTGGGATAGCCTTGCAAACTCTTTAAATCTCTTTGCGATTAGATCCAGGTATCTCAACTGCCCGCATGTATTCTCAGAATTTATCTGCTGGAAAACAGAAAATAGACAGTGATACAGTAACGCTGAAGCGCTTACCTCTGTTATCCAGACTGTGTTTGTGGTTGGCCTCTCCCATCCCTTTCCCCAGACTGTCCACGCTGTGGGTCCCCTGGCTGCACAAGTCATCTTCCAAATGTGCTTTCCCATCCAGCAGATGTCCAGGCTGTTCGTCCTCTTCACAATCGCAGTCGTCAAGGATGGGCGTCTCGCGGATGGGCATGCCGATAACAGAGCTGTGCTGGAGGGGTCTGGGCCCACGGAAGCTGTCCCTGCTCTGCGGAGGGCCCAAGAGAACGGAAGGGATGTAGTGAATCTCATGCGTGGCCTCAGTGCTGGCACTCTTCTGAGGGGCCCGGCGGCGCCTGCACCATCGCTGACGGGTGTAGAGTACCAGCGTGAAGAGTAGGATAAGTAACAGAAGAGCAATCAGACCACCCTGTATGAAAATGAACAAGAGCGAAATGTCAGAATTCCAAAAGAGCATGGTCCTAGTACTGAATACTGAAATTACAAACACACAACAGCTCAAGACTCAATGAGGAGATCGAAAAATTAATGGGCATAATCCTTGACTATACTTTTCTGATTTCTAGTAATCCTGAAGACCTTGATTTGCTGGTTTAGTTGTGTTTGATTAATATTGGAGCTAAACTCTGCAGAATACTGTTTATCAGGATTTGGTAAAGGAGGTGCTTCTGAACCAATATTTTTTTGATGGTACTGGAACAACATTGCTGTCCTAATCTTAACTCACCCTAAATCCTAACCATTAATTGCCTCTGAAATCAGAGGGCAAAAATAGGTTGACAAGAATGTCGTTGAAGACAAGCCTAGCCTTACACTTAAGTTAAAACCAATGTTATGCAGAGTTTAACTCCAACCCTAATTAAACAAACCTGAACAAGGTCTCGAGGAGTGCTAGAAGGTGTCCAGATAGGTGTGTTGGTGCAGGTTAAGCTAAACTTTGCAGGGAGTTGGCCATCAGTAGCAGGATTTGGCACCCCTATGCTAAGACCAACAAGGATAGGGGTGTAAAATTCTGCTCTTGGAGGGCCAATAGCTCAATTCAGAGGCTGCATCCTTTGTAGGGCGCATTCGAAGGCCGACTGCATCAGAGAGGCATGACAAAGGTTGTCCCAATTCAAAGGCTCCTTCAAATACAGCCTCGAAATGTGTCTTTCGTTTCCCGTGCAATGAAGGATACAACAGATGGATCCTTCGTGGCCTTGCCTACCCCAGAATTCATTGCACCAATGACAACATTTTTTTTTTTTAGATAAATTGCCATAGTGCAAATTTAATTGTAAGTATTGGGTTTCATCTTGAACACTTTTTGTTTTCAGACAGTTGAATATAACTTTCAAAAAAGTTCAGTACAAACATTACTGCCACTCATCAACAGCAGCTTGTCACAGGCGACAAGAACAATCCTCCATAGGCTAGACCGCCCCGTTTAACAATGCTCGTTCCGACCTTCGTGACCTTCAAAGGCATGGCCGCGTCCTTCGAAGGATGTCGCCTGTGAATTGGGATGCAGCTAATGTCATGCAGAGTTTAGCTCCAACCCTAATAAAACACACCTAAACCAGATCTTGAGGAGTGCTAGAAGGTGGCTAGAAGGTTTACCCTCCAGGAGCCGGATGGGGCACCCCTAGGTGCTAGGACCAACAATGAAACGGGGTGAACAATCTGACTCCTTGAGGGCCAATGTCATGCAGAGTTTAGCTTCAACCTGCCCCAACACATGGTTAGAGAGTCGAACTTGTAACCCAAAGGTTATGGGTTCGAGTCTCAGTACTGGGGGGAGTGAATGAACGGCACTCTCTTCCACTCTCATTACCCACAACTGAGGTGCCCTTGAGCAAGGCACCTAACCCCCAATTGCTCCACTGGGTGCCGCAGCAAAAAACGGCTGCCCACACACCCGAAGCCCACGGTGTGTGTGTGTTCAATACTCACTGTTGTGTTTCTGCACTTGGATGGGTGAAATGCAGAGTACAAATTCTTATTATGGGACACCATACTTGACCACATGTCACGTCACGTCCCTGTCACTTTCAAAAGACCTTGATTAGCTGGTTCAGGTGTGTTTGGTTAGGATTAAATCTAAATTAGTGGCCCAGGAGCAGGACTAGACACCCTCAACAAGGATGTTGATCCGTGAGAATGCCCTACTTGAACTCATTTGTAGGCTAAACAAAGTCCCCTGATCTTCTTCACACCAGCACTTAGTCTAGAATGCATGTTGGCATTAGCTGAACAAACCTGGTATTTATGATCTCATTTTGTCAGATTTTATGGTGATGTGACATGCGAAATCTTAGCAAACAGGAGATTTTGGTATTTCCCCATTCTGGTAAACAGGAGCTTGCATGATTAGAAAATAGCTGACCATAAATTGAACTGGCATGCTTTTAAAGGGGCTTTGCTAAGTCTCTCTTGACATTTGAGCAAGGAGCACAGAATTAAGCATGTATTTGGGTAAGCTTAAGTAATACATGATGCATGGCCACAGACTTCAAACGTTGTTCTTGATTTCAGTATCTTGTAAGGAGCCACTGAGCTTTGCTTGTTACTTCTCCAGCTTGAGTGTCTGGCCTAAAGGTGCAATACACATAAAACAGCTAAAGATTCATTGCTTCATGGTTTGTCTCATTTCATGGCGTGTCAGGGACATCAAAGATTCCTGCTCTCTCTCGAGCCGTTTGTGTGTAATACTCTCAAATCTGCAGTTATTCTTAAAAAGAGTGGCACTGAGCTGACAGATGAAGCGAGCAGTGTAATATTTTTAATTACCTTAAACATGAAACAATGAAACCAAATTCTAAACAATACTACATTCTGCTCTGTGCCATGTACTGTATTTTCATGAGACTTCCCCCCAAAAGCCACAGTGTGACATGGAATTGCATATGAAATGTTATTGCTCACTGGATGATCTTTTCATAATATTCATGTGTCATGACTCCACAAACGCCCCCAATGGGGTGACAAGGCCCAAAATTCACTCCTGAGGACCATTTGTGGCTCATCCTGGCCACGGAGAAGATCCCTCTGAGGTCATTTTAAGACACTGAAATATTCTGAAATGCTGTAGAGATGTAGGACTTGTTTCTCAAAAGGAACATCTAAGAAGCTGGAGAGATCAGTAAAAGTCTGCCTTTGCTCACCATTATTTTAAATAAAGAACAAAATCAAGATATCATAGAGGTCTCATTTGAATTTTTTTCTTTCCAATGAGAATGTGCACTGCATTAATTCAACTATGTGAACCACACAGCAGATCAGAGGAAGCAGATCACTGACCTACTCGAGACGAATATTCAGCTACTGCTCTTCAAATATTTTGATATAATACTCTCATGCACATTTCATGCTAAATTTACTCACAGATTCATTACGTTGTCACAATTAGTGCAGAAAGTGGCATCAGTGACTAAAAACCTCTGAAAACACATTCATGTTGGACTACCTATCATAATGAGGACATAGGCGTAATGGTTTTTATACTGTACAAACTGTACATTCTATCCCCTACACTAACCCTACCCCTAAACCTACCCATCACAGGAAACTTTCTGCATTTTTACATTTTTAATAAAACATTGTTTAGTTTGTTTTTAAGCCATTTTATTTATGAGGACTCAGGAAATATCCTCATAAACCACGTTTGCATTGTAATAACAATGTAATACCCATGTCATTATACAAATTTGTGTCCTCTTAAATCATATAAACACACACCCACACACACACACCACTATCGCACGTGGCATCCAAAGGCTAAAATCTGTGCTCTGTACCTTCCACTCCCATCTACCCTCTCTCCATCTCCCCGCAGTACTATATAAAATGACTAGAGTGGTGTTATTAATCTCTGAATTTTAAAATTCCATCTTCATGAGGAAAAACAAACCCCTCTCAAATTACAGCTCATGCACTGCTGGCTGTCCATAAATCATAGCGCTGTAGATGGGCATTTTCGATGGGAACAATGCAGCCCCGACCAAATGTGTTCATTAATCTCCAGCAGGAGCTCAGCCACTGAAAGTAAACTTCCCTCAAAGTTAAATGCAGAAAAATGAGAGAGGCTAAGCCATTCTTTAAACTTTCAAGCACTCCTGGGAGTCTCTGTGCACACTGTCTGTTGTCTTAAGCTTGAAAACAATGGGGCCGGTTGGCACAAATGTTATGAATGGAAATGGAAATGCTAGAGCCTGATAAAAGAATCAAGCTAAAAAAAAAAAAAAAAAAAAAAATGTCTACACCTTTTATTTAAAAATAAAGAGTTATGGACAAAGGAAGGACATTACAAAGAGGCACAATAATGCCGACTTTTTATGTTGTTTAATTTAAAGTGAGCTTGAGACATGTCTAACCTCGGTCCTATCATGAACATTTACACCATTGTACCGTGGTAAAACAATGGCACATGGAAATGGTAATCATCAAGTACCATGATATTACCATAACTGCACCATGCCACTACCACAACAGTACTTTTTGTAAGGGAGATGAATGTCTTCAAACATCAGTACATAGTGAGTGATGTTTTTTTTTGTTTTTGTTTTTAATTTCATGCACCAGACATGTCATTACCCAAGCAAACATCTGGCCAGGCAACAAGAGGTCTCCAGACATCCAGTAATATTCTGCTTAAAAGATAATGATGAATAAACAAACCCATAATGCATGACAGACTTCTGAGACCATCTGGCATATTAGTAATAACTTTTGAAGGTGTTCCATTACAGAGATGCACAACACAGAACCAGCAGCTCAAACAATCAAAGCACAGTCTGGGAAGAACTCGGATAAAAGCAAAAAATAACAGAATATGAACAGAATGCAGGCATTCTGGTTCAAATGCACTACAGTATATCTTCTAAAACATCATTTTAAACCTAGCCACTGAAGTCAATTCCAAAACAATGTCCACCTGGTGACTAATGAAGGTGATTCACAACACCTTAGCATCCATAGCAGCAACCACTGATGTGCAAAAAAATATATATATATATATATATATATATATTAATTAATATTATTCGAAAAAAATTAGAAAACATATACTGACATACTGAAAACCATTTAGCCTTGTGGCAGCAGTAAGCAGCACTCTCTATCTAGTTCTCTAAATCTAGTTCTCATTAGATTATATTAACGAGGCATTAACCAGCGTAAAGTGCCCCACAGTAGGGCAGATAAAGTAAATCACACCACCAGCAACATGGACGGCCAGAGAAAATCATCCCTGTCATCTGTTCACCAGGTGATCACAGCAGAGGAAGCCATGCCTTTAGGACAAACTCTAGGATAAAAAAAAAACAACACAACACAGACGAACCTCACCCAGCACCTGCTTCTCTCTGTTCCTACCATCTGCGCCCAGGAAAACAACTCCCAGAGCTGGCAATGTCGACGTCAACATTAGAGGCACAGACTACATTTATCTCTCTGGCAAAAATCACATGAAACGTTCACAGACACGGGCATACAAAACACATGCCGCAAAAGTAAAAGGACACATCTTGCAAGCTCATAATATGACAAAATCGAGGGAGCTGACTATGACTATCAGCCAAAAAGGGTTTTCCAAACAGTGTGCAGCATGATTCTATTGGCCAAATTCAAAAGTAGCACTGCATAATTTGAACAAAGGGTGATGCCAGAAAGCACTGTGACAAAAAAAAAAAAATCATACAAGATGGCAGACAAAGCAAGATAAATTTTGATTAAAAAAGACATCTTTATAATATCGAATGTTAAATGTTCATTAAAAATAGTTCATTCAAATTAAAAAAAAAACTATTTAAAGCTATATGCTTATGCTTATTAGAGTATTGCAGTGTCAGTTCAGCAAAATGCTAATGCCAAACTCTATTGAAATCAACTGCAAGTCGAGTCAAAGATTGTAAAATACCCAAAACAGTTCACTCCTATTGCTATGAACGGGAGAAACTGCAATACACAATATGGAGGCTCTACACTGGGTTAAAAACAACCCAAGTTGGGTTGAAAATGGACAAACCCAGTGATTGGGTTGTTTTAACCCTCCAGTTGGGTTAAATGTTTGACCAACGTGCTTGGCCATTTTATTTAACCCAAATATTGTTTAAAAATTACTATATGTCTGGCTTAAAATGAACCCAAAATAGGTTGGAAATTAAAAATCAGACACATAATTACTAGAGGCAACAATAATAATCAAAAGGTGAACATTTATTAATAAGCAATTTAATAAATGCTTATTGTTTAATTATTATTCATTGAACTTATTAATTAATGTTCATTTATTAAACATATTAATAAATGTTAATATAATATAATAAATGTTAATAATAAATGTTTCCAACATATTTTGGGTTCATATTAAGCAAGCAACACAGTATTTTTTAAACAATAGATGGGTTAAATAAAACGATCCAGCAGGTTGGCCAAACTTTTAACCCAATCGCTGGGTTTGTCCATATTTAACCCAACTTGGGTTGTTTTTAACCCAGCATTTTTTAGAGTGTAGTAATGCAAGTCCAGCCTTCTAAACAAAAAAGCCAATCGGCAATTGGTAAATTCATTGCATCACTACAGCTGCTTTTAGATGCCTCAGCCACAGAAACCTGAGAGTCGAGCTTAGGACTGCACACGCACATAATGTGAAAATATTCGATAGTAAAAAAACAACATTTATGAGAGTTCATGTGAATTTATTTATTTTTTTGATATTTTTGTCCGGCAGGGATTAGGCTCCATTTCTTTTAGGTTACTTTGACAGAAAGCAGCTGTCTATGCAGGCATCTGACTTGTTTAAGAACAGAGCAAAGGACAGAACAATACATGCAGACGTTCCAGCATCTGCTCAGTCTGGGACTCCCGGGGTGTTGGGATGTGGGTATATGGGAAGCTCTGTTACCCACAGGGATCTCTGGGCGGCTCTGAAATGCGAGCAGGCTTATTAGAGTCGGAGTGGACGCCTGTGTCGAGAGCTGCGTGCTGCCGTCTCTTCGCACAGTATGATGTTTAAGTGCCATGTGTTGTGCCAGCTGCCTCCTCCCACTTCAGTCCAAGAGCGGATCAGAGAGTCGGATACCCTGCCTGCCGACGCTATCTCCTTTTTTGTCTCTGTTTCCTTCTCTTTTTCATTCCCTCTTGGGGGGAGTATTATTTGACCATAGAGGCTGTTTTTTCCTCGGGTTTTGAAAGAGACATCGGCTCTTAGTCTGACAGATCTGAAGAGAGTGAAGAGAGAACCCTAGTGATACTCACACCAAGCTTTGTCCAATTATGGCCTTCAAAGAGCAGAAGAAAAACAGCTCTGTACCAAAACATAAAATGCTGAATTGTTAGGCTGCTTACCATGTTTTAGAACAACTCTAGGATGTATTTGTTCAAATAGGAAATTTTTTTAGCATGATGTACAGCATCATTGTTCATAATCAAACCTGATATCTGTTACATTTATCATATTACTTTTTCATTTACGCATATTACTAACACGCCCTTTAAATAATAATAAAAATAAAAAAAATAATAAAAAATACTGTGCCATTGACTTTAGACCAGGTTTTTGTTGGTCAATGGCACAGTCATGTTCATTTGCCTCAAAATAGCAATACGCCAACAATGCACCTGAACACACCTCGTTTTCAGACCAGCACGCACATGGGCGAACAGATGGACGTGAGTGCATTTTCTGTTTAAACAACATGGCGCTGGATGTGAAAATGATAACTGCGTCGGGCTGAAACTAGCAAAAAACACTTGTGTCGTGCCTGGCATCGCATTGCGCCGGGTATATGATAGGGCCCTCTGTCCTTTTACAAAGGTTTGTTTTTGTTTTTGCGGTCTACTATCATAGGGTTTCATGTATGAATGTTCAAAAACCACATTATTTTTCCCATATTCTCCATTGTTGCAGCTTCTCTCTCCCCAGTCTGTCAGTAACGCTCTGGGCTGCGTTTCCCAAAAGCATTGTGAGCCTAAGTTAATCGTGGCATTTGTTTTATGATCATCTTATGCTTTTGGGAAACGCAGCCCTGTTTAGTTCCTGTCTCTATGAAGCCCCTCCTTCTGAAAAGCACAATGTGCTTTGATTGGTCGGCTGGAGCAGCGTGTTGTGATTGGTGTTTGGGAAATGTCCCGCCCCTTACCATAACCGCCAGTTTCAACACACTACTAACTAACCCAACCAGGTTAGTTAGTTTATTCTGTGTATGAATTATTTAACTGAGGAATATTGTGAAGAAAACTCAAGACTACAAGAAACAGTTCAGAAACAGCGACACTGATATAGAGAAGAACTCCCGCTGGAGGGACTTTGTGCTTTGTAACTTTGCAGAGCTTTTTCATGCTCAAACAGCAACATTACACACTAAAGAAAGTTGAAATTGAGAAAAAACAAAAAAAACAAAAAACAAAAACATAATAGATCCTCTTTAGATTAAACCTTTTCTCTTTAGAGAAACTCATATCAAATACATCTGCATAGACCGAAAGAACCTGCTGGACTCGTTGCTCTGACCTGATTACATTTAGCCTGAGAAAGTTGAGTAAGAATCTTCCACGCGGGTGTCAATGTGGCCTTTAGCACTGATTCAGGCTGTGTGTCCACCCCCTCCCAACACACACAGAGCACAATATGTCCAGTCGATCTGTCCACCCTCCCCTCGCTCTCTCTATCTTTCTGTCTGCTCCTCTTGGCTCTGGCGTTGCACAGAGGGCAGATTTGTCCAGCAATTTGACCATTCCTTGGAATTACGGCCGGGCATTAGTGAAGAGTTAGTGAGAGTCGTCCGGATCGCACAACACCCCAGAGACACGGACATCAGTCCAACAGATGTGACCTCATTACACACACCGGACAATAGGGAGGGAGGGAGAGTGAGCGTTAAAGGCTACTACAGAATCAAGTTCATAGTTATCACGATTCCATTATCCTTAATATAATCAAGTTTACGGTAACAATAAACTTGACATGGAGATGCTCTGCTGTAATGAAGAGTCATGAGTCACATGCATGGCACAGAGATTTCCGGGTATTGGATATTCCAGATTACAATTAGGGGTCTAGAGATTCCTGGATGTACTACGATGATGTCACATTTCTGTCTATCATTTAAAGAGGCATTCAGTTGTTTTCTAGCTAGGGTTAGCACTTTTCTTTGAGTACTTTCAGTACCAATACCACAGTAGATGCTGCAGTTCGTCTATCAACGTGGATCAGCATTATTGTCAATGCAAGTGACACTGACACTAGGAAGTTTTAGAGAGCGGTCTACACGATAACCAATTCCCTTACCTGTCCGATGAAAAAAATCAACTTGTGCATCACTACTCAGGATTGTCTCTGTCATCACATTTTTCCACCTTGTGTATGCCATACTAATGTTTACGCTCTTTTATTTTTGTCATCAGTGGACTTTCTGTCTTCTGGCTTAAAACTTATTCTACTTCCTCAGCCATACAGGTACTGATTCTCCCGTTGTCTCGGCTGGTAAAGCATGATAATGATTTTTAGCATTACAATTTAAGTGATGTGTTTTCCTTGACCCGAACAACACAGCGCTACTAGCGTATCTAGAAAGGCGGCAGCTAATGAGCATGAGGATTCTCGTTTAGTAAAACAATGTGGGTCTCGTAATTTCAACATGGTGAAATACATTGAGAGAGGGGTGATCCGTATCATATATAATTATGAGTTCAGTCCTCATCTAAAGTGATTGTACACCATTCAGATGACTCTTCACAAAAACACAGTTCATTTCTTAAAGGGGTGGTTGATTATGGTTTCACTTTTTTTAACTTTAGTTAGTGTGTAATGTTGCTGTTTGAGCATAAACAACATCTGCAAAGTTACGACGCTCAAAGTTCAATGCAAAGGGAGATATTTTCGCTCTTTAAGGACTACAACAAACGACTGGTAGGGACTACAATGAGCTTCTTCCCAGGTTGGTGACATCACAAACCCTAAAATTTACATAAACTCCACCCCCGAAAACACACAACAAAGGGGGTGAGGCCATGTTGGGCTGCTTTAGAGAAGAGGAAGAGTTGTTGTAGTAGAGTGTTGTTGTCATGCCGTCATTTTACGCCGGACTGCTTCACAAATGAGGGTCAATTCAACACAAAAGATTAACATGACGGCACATGCTAGTGGATGAGTTGAATCAACTCCACAGCAACTACATAAATTTATCCACTAACCGTTCAGAAACGTCCAGTTTCATTCTAAAAGTTGTAACTTCTTCCTGAGTCTCTCCATCAGTGTCGACTCCGGTTTGAACAATGTAAGGCTGAACACCGTTACTGACAATCCTCATTTTGGCTGCGTGAGATTCTCCAGCTTTGTTGTTGTTGAGCGACCGACGCGTGAGCTGTTAAAGCTCCGCCCTCTTCTGGAAAGGGGGCCGGGAGCAGCAGCTCATTTGCATTTAAAGTGACACACACAAAAACGGCGTGTTTTTGCTCACACCCAAATAGGGGCAAATTTGACAAGCTATAATAAATGATCTGTGGGGTATTTTGAGCTGAAACTTCACAGACACATTCTGGGGACACCAGAGACTTATATTACATCTTGTGAAAGGGGCATTTTAGGTCCCCTTTAATGTGTAAAACATTTTAAAACAGCACCAAATTACAGAATGCACATATAAACAGCTTGTTATTTAAACCCTGCTAGACCAAAACAAAACAAGTGTAAAGGCAATACTGAGAGTGCATAAACATTAAAAGACAAGAGCTCCACTGAATTCTGGAGGGAATGTGGCCGATCCCTGGTCATCGATCATTTATCTCTCACTTCATCTCACTGAGAAGAATCGGCCAATAACCCGCCGTCTCAGCTATTTAAGAGAGCTCGGATGAATCTGAACAATTAAATCAGTTCTTACTCACACTCCAAGAACTTCATCTGATGGTAATCATCATTTATTTTTGACTGGAAACGCAACTGAATCTCAATTTGTCATGCCAGATGACACTGCAGGCATTAGAACAGAGTGCCTTTTAATATTCATGGAAATCGGAAACAAACGGGCCGGTGTTTCAGTAATGGCTGCCATTTGGAAAACAGAGCTCTCTTTCTGTGATGCTGTTTTTCTCTGTCTTTAATGATGTCCCATGATGCACCCTGTTTGCATGGTAACCAAATATAATTGCCTGATAATCATGCATCACTGCATGCTCATTACAGTGGTAAATTAGCACTGGTGGGTGAAGTCGCAATCCACTCGCTCGCACCTTGTGGCACATTTCTTTAAATAAGCCCTTGTAAGAGAGAGAAACAGTTAACAGTTGCAGGGGTAAAGCCTCGCTGAGCTCTGCCCTTCTCGCTGACATTTTGAGATGGACTGTAATTACTGTGCCGGGCCCGTTATGAGTGGCAATAACGCAAGAGGTCAATCTGGCACTGAATTGTTTAGTCAGGCATCCCATGGCAAAAAGCAGATAATGTTGGGATCGGTAAGGTAAAATGTGACCTCAAAGAGCCTTAATTCTAACCTAAAATTTCAGTGTGCTCTTGGTAAATGACAACCCATGACTGACACAACAATCTTCTTACATCCTCACAGATTCCTCTGCATTTCAACAACATATTTCTCTGCTAGTAACAATGGCTGAGAGAAAATGCTTCCTTTTTTACTTTAAATGTCTGCCAGTGCTTCTGGCTAAACATTCACTGTATAGAAACATGGCAGCCTGGGAGAAAATTCTCTCAGCATTTCCCAAAAAGTCAGAGAGATGGGCTCTCATCTGAAGGCAAGTCCTCATCTCACAAAACTCTGTCAGCCTCAGACATCCAACAGCTGTTGGACATCCCATGGAAGAAAAAAAAAAAGTTCTGTCACAAATGCTTAGTCAGTCTCACAGGAGCCACAGAGAGGAAAGTATAAAAACAGATGATCACTAAACCAAAGCTCAACTTTGCAGTTCCTTCTTCAATGAGAATCCGTGAGTATAAGCTAGTGAGAGTTCAACAAGTGCGTGTGCAAGAGTCTCAAGCCAAGTCAGACTTTCTTTTTGAAAATTACAACCCTCCCATCTTGACAGGAACTTGACAGATTGGTTGAAGAGTCACTAGATTTATCACCACTGTTTTCAGTGACATCAACAATCACACTTTCTGTCCAAAGCAGCTCAAAGTAACAAACCGCGTAACAAATTGAGACAATTTGCATTTTGTGCAAGTTAAGTTACTATGATTAATCGCTGTTACTTTTCTGACATTGACGGGAACATTCCCCTTTTCTATTTAACAACACTCCCTCTTCCAATCCTTCAGTGAACATTATGGAGGCCTGGAAAACCCACCCACTCCGGTCGAGAGACGCTCTGATAAAGCGGGGCTAATGGCTCTGAATTGGCTCTGGCGTCTAGAGATTCCCGGCAGCTAAGAGCTTTAAGAGTGCACAGATGTTGTCAGTTGACACCGCAGTCATTAATGCACATTGGTCCTCGTGTCTGCCGTCATTAGAGTTTTAGGGGGTAACAAGAGTCTCCCACACAATCTGCACAGCATCTCGAAGCCTTTAAGTTGCCCAATTTGAATGAATCGATATGGCAACAGGAAACAATTTGGAAGGAGCTTTATAGGGTCATGAATGCAAAGCAAGAAAGGGAGTTGAAAACCACTGAGGGGAGCATTAGGGTTAATTAGATATGGAACTTATTTTGGCTAATCTTTTGGAGTCAGAGTTATGTAAAGGGGATTAAGGGAGAGAACTTGTCTAGCAGGTAAAGCAAAGTAATTAAGATGTGAGACAATCTCCAGAAAAGTCATTAGCGGGATGCTATGAATATATCCAGAGCTCGTCAGAATCCTTGGAGAGCGAGGAGGTGCTACTATGTTAATGAGCAGATATAGTGCTGCATTTCCTTAACAGGACTGAAGGTGAAAAAACACTGTTCTAAAAATATTTACTTGGCATCTGCCAATTACATGCAAGGCAACTATTACACTTCACTTGGTGCTTTGGAAATTGGCGCCTTTCGAAGCGTCCCACAAAGCCACACGTTCTCGCGGCATGAAGTCTGGCCCGCATTACATCTTATTCTAGCGGAGAACCGCGGAATGGATGTCTAGTTTACTTGCTACTTAATGTCTCAAAACAAAATCTCTGAAGATCTGAAGCCACAAACCTGGCACACTTAGACAGATCCGTTGTTTAGTTCTTCCTCTCAAGTGCTTTTAAATGCCTTTCCCCAACGGACTGATAAAAAAGACCTGTACAGCCAGACTCTGAGAAATTGCATTGCAGTCGGGCAATCTGACTGGAGCTTACTTTCACCAGTTTTGTGTGCAATATGCATCAGACAGTGAACAGGCTGTTGGTTTCATATCATATACGTAAGTCGGCACAGACTACAGAACGTTATCTGCAGAGTTATAATACTTGAAACCGGACTGAGACTTTAAGACTTGTAGACAACTGTAACAACTGACAATCAAAAGGTAAATATCATTTCATAAATATTGCATAAGCCATCTTTCACAACACTTGTTCCACTGAGGTGAATATATTAAAATCTAGGTGCTTCAGTCATTTTTGTTCAGAGAGAGAGACAGCTGCCCTCTTGACATTCTCTTTTGAGTCTTAAACAGAGCAACACACACAAAACAAGGAACATCTGGGAAAAACCACAAAAGCAAAGCATCTGAGTATATTCTCTAGAGTGACACACAATGGCCTTGTGCATCAATCTCCCACCGGAGAGCCGGATTGTGTCTCCAACCCTCCCACCAACATTCCTGTCCACATGATCAATGTGACTGCTGTTCATTTTTGTCACATTTTAATCTGTGGCGGAGCACCGGGGCAGGATTGCCTGTGTGCTGCCTACGAAAATAAATTATAGATGCCAGACAACAAGAGGAGGGGCGATTAATGCTTTACTGCAGGCTCGAATATGGCTGGGGGAAAAAAAAAAAAAAAATGTCATTAATGTGCTAATGAGCTGATGTGAGAATTATAAAAAAAAAATTCATACAGAGGTAAGCTAAACCTGACAAAACCTTCATTTGAGGATGTACATTTCAAACAATATACAGTATTGAGAAACATTCAGCTCTAACATATATTGTTGTGTGGTTATAGTTCTTTTATTAAAGTGTGTACTTTATGTTTATGTTTTATTTGTATTTTATTAAAAACAAACTCAAACAAACATTGCATTATCACCACTGCCTTCAACAGAGCTTAACTTGTGCTGAACATTCCTTTCAGTTTTGTTCAGGGATAGGGATCGACCAACACCAGTGAATGTTTACATGTTTAATGTGTTCAACCAAATCTTTAGCCTTTATTTATGATAAAGAAAATGAACACTGGCTTCAGGATTCAGAGCCACTTCCAGGCCTTCAGAGCTTCATAAAACCTTCCAAAGTAAAAAGTGCAGCAATATTCCTAACTAACCTTCCATCATCCAATAATCTTCCTTTCCCTGCAGCCCCACTCTCCGAGTTCCCTGAACTCCTGGTCTCCATCGGTAACCATTGCCATGGTAACCATGCAGACGGTGGAAAGGTAAGTGGAAGTCGAGCCGCAGGCTTTGGCAATCGTAAATACACCAGACTCGGCCAAGAAAAATATGACTGCAGTGTCACGAATGTATGACAAGTAAAAACACGGATCTTTGTTTCTCCTAAATCACTGTCAAATACATTTAGAAGCTGGCTGGTTTAATTTAAGGGAAAGCAAATTGCACTGACTGCCTTGGATTCCGGAGTCTTATTCTGTTTTTGACAGGAAAAATACACATATTCAATTTGCTCATGAATCATCCATCAAGTGCTGCACAGTCAAAAAAAAAAAAGTGATTGGCATTCAGAAAAGAGCCATTCATTGTGCGCCAGTCATAGATGATGACAAGAGATGATGACATGAGATGGCAGGCCTGCTTTATGGCAAAGCATGATGGGAAGAGAGAACCAAAGCCCAGCAGACAAGGTGGCAAGGTGAATCTCATCGAAACAATCTATAAACTGAATGAGTGAATGAATGAATGAATGAATGAATGAACGGACGAATGAATGAATGAATGAATGAATGAATGAATGAACGGACGAATGAATGAATGAATGAACGAATGAATGAACAGACGGACGAATGAACGGACAAATGAATGAATGGACGGATGGATGGACGGAAGGACGAATGTATGAACAAATGAATTAATGAATGGACAAATGAATGAATGAATTAATTAATAAATGAAAGAATAAACAAACAAACAAACAAACAAACAAACGGACAAATGAATGAATGGACGAATGATTTGGTGAATGGACGGATGAATGAATGAATGAATGAATGAATGAATGAATGAATGGACGAATGGACGAATGGATGAATGGATGAATGAATGAATGAACGGGCAGACAAATGAATGAATGAATGAATGAATGAATGGATGAACAAATGAACAAACAAACTGACGAATGAATGAATGAATGAAGGGCCGAATGAATGGATGAATGAATGGATGCATTAATGAATGAATGAATGAATGAACAGACGAATGAATGAACAGACAGATGGATGGACGGAAGGACGAATTAATGAACAAATGAATGAATGAATGAATGGATGGATGGATGGATGGATGGATGGATGGATGGATGGATGGATGATAGATGGATGAATGAATGAATGAATGAATAAATGAATGAATGAATGAATGAATGAATGAACAGATAAACAAACGAATGGATCAACGAACAAACAATCAAATTAATTAATTCATTTTATTACAATATTGCAGTAATTAGCATACACTACCGGTCAGAAGTTTGGGGTCAGTAAGACTTTTTAATATTTTGAAGTAAGTCTCTTCTGTTTACCAAGGCTACATTAATAAAAAATACAGTAAAAACTGTGAAATATTATTACAATTTAAAATAACTGTTTTCTATGTGAATATATAGTAAAGTGTAATTTATTCCTGTGATCAAAGCTGAATTTTCAGCATCATTACTCCAGTCTTCAGTGTCACATGATCCTTCAGAAATCATTCTGATATGATGATTTTCAGATTATTATCAATACTGAAATATTGTTTTTGTGGAAACCATCATACATTTTTTTTTGTTGTTGTTGTTGTTGTAAGATTCACCCATGAATAACTCAACAGAACAGCATTTATTTGAACTAGAAACCTTCTGTAACGTTATAACAGTCTTAACTCTAAAAACTGTCAATTTAATTGCAGAAAAACTGCTAATTACTGACCACAAACTTTTAGTGTGCATCTACTTAATTGATATGTTACAAATAATGTCCTAAAATAAGCTTCATGTTCTTTATGCAAATTGCATTTCCCCCCCTGAATATGGTGTAAAATGGGAGCCGGACACGTGTTGATAAGATTCACCCAGAGCCGGTCACGTTGCTTGTTTGTTTTATGCTGGTTTCGCTGCATCTCAGTGTTTCTGAAGCATTGCCGTATGGTCTGTTGTGGAGCAGATCTGTGACAGGTAAATTAAAGCGCGGAACATTCAATCTGCCAAAATATGCAAATGTATTCTAACTTTAGGGTGCGTATTAAGTTTGTTTGTCTCCTAGAGAAAATTACGTGTTATGCACAGTTCATCTGCAGCAAGCAGTTTGCATTTTCATGCCCATTAATCCACAAACAGAGACAAAAGATCATAACGGCAAAGCAAGTTAGTGATTTAATTAATATTTCATTAAGATAGCATGGGCAAAAATCTATGAGCGTACAAGAAGACGCATAAGAGCGACGTTTAAATCAAAGATCGTGACAGAGATATTATAATTGACTAGTATTTTTTATGGTTTGTTTATAGTACAACACAGCCGTGCTGAAATATTGCCTGGGAAGAAATGGAGAGAAGGAACAAACTCCATTATATTCTGCTGATGTGTGGAGCTACGAAGGTCTCATATCGAAAACTGTCAAGCCTTGTGCGATGAATAAAGCTTCTGAATAGGAAATGAGAAATTCAAAAGCAGGAGAAGGTTGACAATCAATCAAATCCGTCTGAAGCATTACTAAAACCGCTTCTGGTGCTCACCTTCATTTCTGATGGAGACTGTATCTACCGAACACCACAGGGATCACGGATTGTTATTGTCCAGTCATGAAACAACAAAGCAATAAACTATGGGAAAAAAACAAAAAACAAACAAAAAAAAAACAAAACAGTGGGATAGTTTATTAAAAACTGTAAATTCTGTCATCATTTATCACCCTCGTGCATGTTCATGCAGCTCTTTTCCATACAATGACAGTCCACAATCACCATAGCTTTCAAGCTGCAAAATTTGCAAAAAGTCCCGTAAAAGTATCATAAAAGTATTAATATGACTCTATTAAGGCCCCAAAATATTTAAAGCAAAATCGAAGAACGAACTGGTGTGACGTCATTTCAAAATGGCCAGAACGATGTTCGCCTAGAGTTCATTTCGGAAGTTCGAAACAGTTTGCCAAAGCAAACTTTCCGGAAAAGTTCACTCTTAACACCTCTGAACTACCATTGGTCCATGGTGATTATGTAATAGGTAGGCATGGCTCTGAGGCTCCACCTTCTTTGAGGTGTAAATCTTCTCATTTCTTTTCTTCTGTTCAGTCCGTCGAGGTCAGACATTCACAAGTAAAAACATGAACACACTGGAGAGCTGCTTTATAGTAGAAATTGAAGTTGTTATTCTATCTGAAAGTAAAACTGACACTGTTTTTCATGTTTGCTGCTTTAAAGCAAGCTATATATTGTATAAAGCTGTATATTGTATAAAGTGGTTTATACATTAAATGTGATTAGATTTGAAGTGACAGGAGCTGGTGTAAACATGTGCACATCACTGTGATCAGATGCTTTCTTAACTGCTTTTTTCTCAGCACATTTTTGTTGTTTATTTTGTTATTTAGAAATGTTTTTTTCTCAGCTCTGTGGAACGTAGCAGTATATTGCTGCAAAGATATTTCAAACTTCTTTATACCCCTCCGTGAAGAATAAGAATGAACTTTGCTGAAAGAACGCTCCCTTTACAATCGCTGGAGCTGTCAATCAAACAGCGTGAGTGGACTTTCGCCAAAACTCCCATTAGAATCAACAAATCTCTTATTTACATTGTGTTTGCAATGTTAGTTATGATGAAAGCATGCAGAAATCAAGTAACATTCAACATGTCTGTGATCAGCCTGTGATCTGTGATCATCACTGCAACCTTTCATGCCATGATCTAAATATAATGCCATTGATCTAAATGTAATCAACACTTTTCACAATTAGTAAACCTTGAGAAATGTAATAGTAAAAACGTGCTAAAAGTTTGAGAGAATTTCACATGTAATACTTAGCTATTTCCATATGCAAAGATGTCAGCCAATCACAGCAGTGGGCGTTTACATTGAAGTCTCACAGCAGACACGCCCCTTAAAACAGAGCGTTCAAATAAAATCAGGGCTGGAAAAATGCCTTTTATTTCTAAATTATGACTATTTTTGATGTACTTTTTTGATGTTTTGATACTAATTTTGTTCTAGCCTTACATGAGGGCACCACAAATTTAGTTATTTATGATCTTAAATATTAATATTTTGTATTAATATTAATATTGACTTTTTGGTCACACAAAGCACCTAAGGCGAGTGTGAGAGCATCAGATGATTCCTTCCAATATTTCAGGGCACCATCCAAGGAATCTGACCTTGACAATAAAGATCAATCATGGAATATTGTTGACTGAATTACAATTATATAAATTGGAGGAAGTTCGTCAACTGACCAATCTGAAGGATTTGTGAAATATCGTTAACTTGGAGAGCCTCTTACTGTATTATCAACACAAGAAAGACACAAGTGTAATAAAATAATTTTATCAACAAAAGGATAGACAAGAGTAACTAACAACTACTGAATAGATGCATGAATGGATGAATAGTGGAAAAAGATTGATAGAGAAACTGTAGTTTCTCTAGAAGAAATAAGGTAAACCTTATTCTGCATTCAACAAATAAACCGGGAGATTGTTTGTTATTAACTGATATCAGCTATGCATAATTTAATGCAAATTAGATAATCATATACCAACAATATACACTAATGCCAAGGTCTCTGGAAAGAGGTTTGGTAAGTGATATTTACGTCTGCCTGGTTGTGCATCGTTGTATCTGTTGCAGTTTTCAAACTTCCCAAATTCACTTCTTGCAGAACTTCCTTGTTTCTCTCTTTAGAACTTCAGAGTCTTGAGAGAGCAACTTCACGACTCTGTAGAGTTGGACTTAGCTTAGCACATCTTGGGACCAGAACCTTGAACCAGGACTGGAACAGGAACTGGAGCCTGGAACCAGAACGGGAAACTGCAGCAACCCAGAAACTGGAACAATTCTCTGTCTCAGAGACAAGCCTTTTAATCTATCCTGAGAAGGAGGGAAATGCAAATTGGCATCTTTCAGATCCAGTGTTTTGATTGGCTGATGCTGTCAGAGGTGGCCCCTCTCTTGCATGAGGTTCATTTGCATAGCTTAAAGTTCATGTTTAGAACAATGTCTTTAAGGTTCTTCCTATGCATAATTCACTTTCCAAACCAATTTCAGATTAGACATCGTGCTGAAAACATAAATCCAAACATCACTGGGTTATATTGAACTTTTACCTATGCATTCATGTAACTTAATCGGTAAGTTTGTATATTTTGCATGTACACAAACAGCACTCATTAAGTATATACAGTTCTGTTAATAGAAACGGAGAAGATTTGCTCCATTGTGTGTCCATTCTGTGTCCTTTGTGGCTTCAAGCCACATGGCAAACCAGTTTGGTGAATGGAGTCAGTTCACACCTCAGGTGTTAGGACTGAGGGACTGGGGTGAACAATGGGGAAAATGGTGATAGGATTAGTCTGCTCAATGACACGCTAATGTCATCATTCTTCCCTTGCACAAATGGTCAGAGTGATTGTCTTTGCAGGTTTATCTCCTAGCCCATCTAGTTCCTTGTTTGTGGAACTTCTCTTGGAGGTGTGAGTTTTGGAGTCCTGTGCTTTTCATCATGGCAGATGAGGTGATGAAGGGAGTCTGTCCTCATGTCTGCCTGCTGATCACTGCACTAACATTATTAGTGCACCCCAGGAAACATTATAAAATAATAAAATAATGCAGCTCATGACCCCTATGTGCACATCCAGTAAGATAATTTACTTACACAATTGAAATCTACTGATAAAATCAGTGAAATATTCACAGTTGATTTTGATTAGCTAAAATTGCTTTTCCCCATCAGGTTATTTATTTATGGTTTTTATTTTTATTTTTTTCAAAATCCTGGAAGGACTGTCTTCTGAAGTCATAATACTGAAGTCATTTCTCCTCTGCCATAGCTCACAATCTTATCTGTGTTTGCATATTAAACCATATGTACAAAAAAAAAAAAAAACTTCATTAGATGATGACTTAAATCTCACTTTGTCACACAAAGCTACTCCATTGCATGACTTTAGGAAACTTGAGCAATGAAGCACGAGTCATACGAACTACTTCATGACACTTGTGGTAAATTTCTGTCCTTTTCTGACCTTGATAGAATCATTCACTTTCATTATATGTATAAAAATGAACATGAACAGATCTTCTTTTGTGTTCTACAAAAGAAAGAAAGGAAATCATACATATTTTGGCTAAACTAACCATTTAACATCAATCATCAAATGCAAGAAACAGAGCAACCTATTACAGAATATAAAATACTTTGTCTCGTGTGAACTAGTACAAAGCCCCTGCCATCAGGATTAAAATTAATATTTCATACTGCAATGATTAGCTGTAAATCCAGTTAAATATTAATTTGCCCCTTAGATATTGCACATATATAATCACTGTGCTTTAACTATTCACACAGGGTTTCTATAAAGGAGCATTTGTTAAAGAGCGAGAAAAAAAAAAAGTCTATTGAAGAAAACCAATTAAAAACACAAGGAAACCACGAGGGACTCGTTTCCCAGAAGCACCTTGAGCGAAACCAGCCGAACTCAGTTTGAGTTGATCCAAACACACAGCTAAAAAAAAAAGAGTTCACTGTGACGTTTATTTCCAGAATCATCATATACACTTCCTAAAAGCTATTTGGCTATTAATAAGTAAGTAAAAATGAAGCTACTTGGCGTTCGAACAGAGAATCTTAACACTTGCAAATGACTCAGGACTCGATGCACAAACAACAGATCTATCTGACCGTCCAATAATGGTGCTGCATAATAATTAAGCTCATTTGCAGCTTAACTTGTTTGGCCTTCTGCTCCATGCCGTCACCTCCACAAAACACACACACATCCACACAAGGCTTCTCATCGCATCACACTCGAGCAGCAGCAGTTTTGCTGAAATCTGAGCTCCAGAAATACCTCCAGCGAGACACGTTTCTCTGTCCCTTTGGAGAGATCCAGGTACACGGAAGCTAAGCCAGGCCTGTTCTGTCCTGCCGCAGGCCCTCGATATGTAATGTCAGGCTATACGGGTCCAGAGCGCCGCTCCCGCTGTCCTCTCTACATATGGTGGAACATTGTGTAAAGAGATCTGCTCCATCAAGCACTTTCTCGGGCCCAGTACATGCTAATGATGTTTAATTAGCCAGTTGCACCTGTTTGTCCCTTCTGTGCCATTGACAAGCTCCTACATACAGGAGACACAGCTGATACTGCGAGTTTACAGAAGGAAAAAGATTGTGTAGGCTGAAAGTTTGCACTATTTCATGTCTATTTTAATGGCTATAGGTGATTGAAGTGACTTTGAACTTGGCATGATTTCTGGTCTGAGTATTTCGGAAACTGCTGATCTACTAGGATTTTCACAAACAATCATCTCTAGGGTTTACAGAGAATGATCTGAAAAAGAGAAAATATCCAGTGAGTGAAAATGCCTTGTTGAGGTCAGAGGTCAGAGGAGAATGGCCAGACTGGTTCTAGCTGTAATAGTAACTCAAATAAGCACTCGGTACAGTCGAGGTCTGCAGAAGAGCATTTCTGAACACACAACACGTCCAACCTTGAAGCAGATGAGCTCCAGGAGCAGAAGACACACCGGTGACTGTCAGCTGAGAACAGCAAACTGAGGCTACAATTCACACGGACTCATCAAAACTGGACAATAGAAGATTGGAGAAAAGATGTCTGGTCTGATGAGTGGATTTCTGCTGTGAAATTCAGATGGGAGGGTCAGAATTTGGTGTAAACAACATGAAAGCATGGATCATCCTGCCTTGTGTCAGCGGTTCAGTATGAATTATATTTTCTTGGCACACTTTGAGCCCCTTAGTACCAACTGAGCATTAAAAAATCATACAGACCCCAAACTTTTGAATGGTAGTGTAAATGTGGCGGCTATATTTGTGACCCGTGCTGGCAAAATTTTGGTCGAAATTGAGGTTTTCGCAAAAATTAGTTCATTAAGCCCTCGTCTAGCGATCCCTATGCTCCAAATAGCAATTAAACACCTAAAAGTGTCTTTATTTGAATGTTTTCTAAGAGGAGTACCTTTCCTTTCTGTTTCCATTTTTCTCTGCTTGCTTCTGGACGACTGGCGCTTCCTCTCAGCACAAGTTTGGTATCGTTTTAAAGCGCAACATTCCAACTTTGTGAATATTCATAGTGAATTCTCGACGGCATGAGTCTGAACCAATGAAATGTGACTTCCGAACTCATGCTGATGTAAACAAAACAATCTTACTCACGCTGACTGACAGATCCAAAGCACACATACTTAGACGCCTCAGACAGTGCGATCCAGATATACACAAATACACAGAATTACAGTATTTGAAAATATCTGTCTTGGTGAGTATTCATGCAAACATGATCTGTTTTGTCTTAAATTAACGTTTGGTTAACTGGTTTGGTTAAACATCTGATGTGAAACATTATATTAGATCCGTGCGGTATAGTATATCTTAATATATAGGCTATCTGCCTCAATAATATTAATCAAACAATTGTGGAATCATAATAAAAAAGTTGAATATATATATTTTTCCCATAGATATGGGTTTTGACTTGGTTTGTGCCAAATTTGGTGGTATTACCAATGATTTTAAGGTGATTTTGTTTTGGAAACTTCAGAAAACTTTAACTCATTTTTTTCTCAAAATTGACTTTGCTGACTCTATCGACTTCAAACAGGTGTAGCTCAGTCATTTTTTGTCATATTCCAACAAACACATCATTTTGAAGGTTTTTTAATAGAGAATGAGAATAACAATAACTAATTTTTGAAAATTTGCTCATTGTGACTCATTTTGCCACCATGGATCACATATGTTAATAAGCTCATGGTTGCAATCTTACAATCATGATGTTTTCTGTAACACCTGCAGCTTATTTTGAGTAAATGAGCACTCTTCCTGTATGCTATTGGCTGTCAAAACTGTATTATAAATACAACAGTTAATGATGCACAATTCTGGACGTGTCAAGAGTCTAATAACATCTCTACAGAGCTTTAGAAATGGTTGAAGGAAAATATTAAAGAAAGGAACGTGTGTGTCATTATGGATCCTGCAACAAGTCAGTCTCTCACGGCACAGATCAGATGAGTTTATTTGCTGAACACGGCTCATTGACCAGTAGCTTTATCATCAGTATTCACGAATGTCTGCTTGTTAACAAGGTGGTTAATTTTAGAAAAAAAAAAAATGGTTTTACTTTTTAAATTTTACTTGAAGCCTTTCTATATAATGCACTATAAAAGTATTTTTAATGCATTAACCATGCCTTGTAATGTACAATATAATGCATTGTATGATATTATGAATAATTGTAACATCAGTTTTAATACTTATCAATTCATTGTTCATTCTATTCATCTATTTATCTATTCATGCTTTCGAAAGTATAATGCATTAAAACACATGGCAAACAACCAGTTTCAGCAATCTACAAATATAATGCATTTTAACTTTGGTTACAATTATTTATGAAACGATGTAATGCATTACAATGAAAATTATGAATACCTTTATACAAAAGTCTTCAAGTAAAGGGTGTTTTGATTTTTAAAATCTCACTAACCTTGCTGAAAACAACAGTGTAAACTAGACTAGTGGTTTGATGGACACCGGTCCTGCTTCCTCTGGTCAGATCAATCTAATTCGATAGTTTTAGTGAGGTTTGGGACAAGTTTCAGTTGGTCAGGCTGCGAGACCAGTGAAACCTGCTCAAACCGGTCAAGACCAGCAAACGTTAGGCTGGATGGTACTGGAGAATATATGACAGATGAAAACATAATCTAGACATACTGATATGATCTCTCCTAATATTTGAAAGATGAGTTTTAAACTTTTGAAACCTCTCCAGTAATAAAACGTTGAGGAGTAATTAGTGAACTCGTTTGGGTTGTTCCCTGAAGTGCTTCGGGGTAGATCTGAAGATGAATCTCTTGAGTTTTCACTCTGATCTTATGCAATACAAGATGGTTTAGATTTGCATGTGCAGTTATTAATGGTTTGTAATCTCAATGCTTTATTGTGAAGCTCACTAAACGGTTGGGCAGTATTGCTCTCGGGCATTGTAATAACATTCAATTCAATTGACACACCAACAAGTGCAGATCAATAACCATCCAACTGAACGCTAATAAATCATCCTCTCCTTCCAAGAACTCTTCCCTTGAATTGTCCTTTCCTGTTGCCAATAAGATATTCATGCCAAACTATCATTGTGGAGCCAACTGTTTTGTTCATCCAGTCTCAATATCTGTGTCAAACTGGTGTCAAGATTAAACAAGGGATCTCAGAGGAACAATATGTGTCGACCTGACGGCAATAAAACAATCATGACATTGAGTCACTGAACACTAATGACTGATCTGCGTCCATCAGTTATTATTTATTTGGACATACTGCATTATTTTAACACACAATTCACTAGAAATTAGGCAAATCAGGCAACAGTGAAAACAAAAATGTTCAAAGCAATTTGTGTGGCAAAATCTTTTCATTTCATTTTAAATTTAGTTAATTAACTAATTTGAGTTTTGTGTGTGTGTGTGTGTGTGTGTGTGTGTGTGTGTGATTATATACTGATGTTAGCAAATACAACTTTTGATTTTAATAATGTATTAGTAAATGTTAAAAAAAAAAAAAAAACATCAGCTAAGATTAACAAATGCTGTTAATTCTTAGTTCATGTTAACTAAAGTAGTTAACTAATGAAACCATATTGTAAAGTGTTATCGAATTAGTTTCAATCAACTATAACCAATTGTTCATGTTTTACACTAAAATCACACACACTAAAACTCTCTACTTATTTTGCCTCACAGATTTGACCATAAGATGAACATCACTACAGTGTTTGTTCTGCAGAGCCCCAGTGTGTATCTCACACATCTCATTTGTGTCTGTCAGTACAGAAACAGGCCATGTAATCAAGCTCTGATGCAATGTAAACATTGGCTTGCAATATTGCAATTAGATGCTGAAAGCACCCCTGCAGCAATAAAACAACTGAATCCAGGTCACAATTAAAAACAGCAACTCTACCAACTCACTGGCAGAAAGTGGAATGTAACTAACATCTCCGAGATGAAACTGAACTGGAGACCAGATGTGTCGTATGATGGCATTCACTCTACACCTTTTTTCTGCAATTAAGCAAACTTTTTTGGGGTGTTATTCCATACAATTTACTTTTTATGTGTATTCAAATGTTCAGAACTGTGTTAGCTAACCATGTGCTGATTAGCATCTTTAAAATAGGCTCAAAAGTGTCTAATATTGTCACTCTCGAAACAGTCATTACTGAAACATGTAATCATTGTTTTGGTAGTGACGAAAGGAACAGATAACCATCTATTTGGGAGGGGAAAAAATAGTACAGTTATGCAAATCATTAGTGTTTTAGTATGTGAGTTAAAATTGTGTAATGTGATGTGGACCAACACATTACTGTCACTACTGAAAATGTGCAGTCACGACCGAAACATGGGATGTTTTGTCAAAAATAAAATATTTTGAATGATCAACTAAGGTGTTATGATAGTATTTGGTTCAATGTATATTCAAACTAATGAATCCTTCACTTTGAAATCAGTATGATAAACTTTATGCCTTTTACAAAGAAAGATTGGATTCAAAATACAACAAATCTCATAAATTACACTTGAAATATTGTTAAAAATTGTAATTGTTATTGATTTACCTGTGAAAACTTTTTTTAAAAAAAGCAAAAAATATATTTACAAGGTAGATGTAAACAAAATCTTAATAGGTCTTCTTATTAAATTATTTATTATTGTGTTTCGGTAGTGACAAATTTTGGCAAGGGGAAAAATATTCCAAAACTTTCTGAAAATACAATATGAGAATTAACTGTACAATTACTAGAAATGTGTATATTGGATATTATACAATTTGCATATATACAAAATTTATCGAAAAAGACGTTTCCAACTCTGACTTTGAACTAATTCTGTAGAATGGCCCATATAGTTATATAAATAATAATCTCTATGACATATAGCTGAGCAGAATTACACACACTATAAATCAGCATAGTCTCTTCCATCATGCGCTCTCATGTTCATATCTGTCACTGGCTGCATGCATGACTCATTAGATGCTGTTTGATATTCATGATGATATAGCACATCATAAGGCCGAAAACACGGTAAGGCGCAGAAACTATTAAATGGAGGACAATTAAAGAGTAATTGGCTCAAACTTTAATAGAATAATTAAAGGTGTCCATGCAGTGCATTAGTTCACCTCATGCCAGGCAGCACATTAATCTCCGAGCCTTCGTTTCTGAGCCAGACCTTCAGTTTAATAGGCTCTGTGTGCTTATCAGAGCCTTACCCAAGATGCATCTGCATGGGTAGTTTCATCTATACCGCACAATGCAACACAACAACTTATTTTATTGGACATCGGGAGACTAATCTGGTTAAATTAAGGCTATTATTATAACATTATACTGATTATAGGTTAAAAAATCTTTATTTTATTCAATCAAAATATAACTCTAAATTAACTATAGCTATAGTTTCTTTCTTTTGGTTTTTGTGATGGGACATAACCCAGGTTTTGTGAGATTCATCTTATAGCGCATGCTATAGTAAAAAACAATGTAGGCTAAACCTGATATGGCCATCTATTCTGTAATACAGGGCTCTGTTTAGGTTGTAAGCTCCTATGCTATTAATAAAGAATTGCATTTCACTCAGACGGGCAGGATGTTGTTAGCTGAAATATGGATTTTATTGGGCTCAGTGACAGTTGTGAACTATCTGAAAACTAAATTGGGCTAAAAGTCTATGTAAGTCTAGACCTTAAGAAAGGTCATTTAAGAACATCCAAACTGATACAGCTTCCATTCACTCCAGGCAGGTCAGGTCAAATATTTTTGCCGTATCTCTGGATGCTGTATCTATAAATAGCAGGTGCCACAGCGTGCTCTCTATAGTAGTGCTGGTCCAGGGTCATGTGCAACAGACACGGATTGGATCCGTTTTTAAGTGGCATTTACAAAATGTAAAAACATCTAGAATGGAAGAGAGCACAGGGGTTAAGATGCATTTTAACTTGACATTTCATCTTAAAAGCGTAACACTCATGGCGTGAGATGCTGAAAAGAAACAGAAAACGGCACAGTAAATATATATAAACATTTTTTTTCCATTTATTTTACTTTTTTTTTTATTTTTTTTATTCTCAACATTTCTCATGCGTCGCTTCAAGCAGGTGATGACAGACATGACAAAAGACTCATCAGCGGGAATGAAGTGACCTGTGCAGACTCTTCTGTGATTGACAGCGTCCTTGTCTTCATCTGACAACATGTAAAAGAATATCGCTTGGGATAAAGAGAGATTACGCCACTGTTTATGACAGATTGAAGGCTATTAGCAGCCATATTTTACTGGAACACTGCTTGTCCTCTGGGTGAACTCCAATTCATGTCATAATTTCCACAAGAACAACATACAGTAACTATTGTTTGTAAATCAATATCCTCTGTTGTTTCATCCGAGCAGCTTTTGTCTATGATTTCCATTGTTACCGGCGGATGTACGTGTACTAATACACAATCACACAGTTTCTGCTAGCAGTTCCCCAGACGTGTCGTCCTCTCAGTGAGATGAGATAATTATGTTTGGTATCCTCTGTCAGATGGTTTTGTTGCGGTCATGTCTGACAGTTATTAGTAGGAATAAGTGTTAATAACTCTATATGTCACTCTCAAACTGTGACTAGTTGTAAGCCCAAGGGGCTTCATATAACCCATCATCATCATCATCATCATCATCATCAGAAAGAGAGATAACACAAGGATTGTTTGGCTATTGCTTATTAAATCTCGCAAAAGCAGGAAATGTAAATGTTCTTATGCTGCAACATATGGAGGGTGAGTCAAGTTCCAATGGTTCAATTGGAATGAATCTTTAGGCAGGTTTATATAAGGTTGCTGCATGGTTACTTGGGTGTTGTTAAAGATGAAGTATGTAAGATTTTTTATGTTAAAATACATTCTCTTAACCCAGTTTATTGTTTATTGAGTACTATTAGTGTGACATTGTGTAAACATTGAGCCTCCCACACACCATCGAAACATTGAGAGTGTCCCTTAGATCTGTCAATCTCTCTTCGGCTCAACCAATGGCGAGAGTTTGGGGTGTGGCTACTGTAGCAGATGGGTAGTTTTGGGCGTGGCAACTGTAGCAAGCTGGGAGTTTGGGGCGTGGCTACTGTAGCAGCCAGAGAGATTGGGGCGTGTCTACTGTAGTGGATGGATAGTTTGGGGCGTGTCTATTGTAGCGGGCAGAGAGATTGGGGCGTGGCTACATTAAGGATTAAAATTCTTACTGACTGCAAACTTTTGAATGATAGAGTAGGTCTACAGAATTCTGAAAATCGAATCACTTACAAAAGCGTAAGCATCTCTTCAGCAAGACAGATGATTTAAGGAATCATTCATGGCCACAGTAGTTTTTTATCAAAATATGCATGAGCAAAAATAATAGTGATGCCTGCCTTAGCAAACACCACTAAGTGTCTGGATCATATAAGGACAGAGTCATTAATAATGTATAGGGTACATTCGGACGGGTGTTTGTGTAAGGGGTCGCCTGTTCTCTATCTGTATTCTAGACATGCAGTGTACCAAATGAAGCCCTGAGGTAGAAGGTAAATCCCAGTGTGAAAACACAGACAGAAGGAGACCACCTCCAGTGGGGCCACCTGATTCTATAGCCGCCGGTTTGATAAGCAGCACACAAGGATGAAAAGACGAGTCAATGGTGGTCTGTTAGTGCCCTGAAGGCAGTTCCCTGAAACAGACACAACATTTCACATGCAGAGAGAGTAGTCACTCCAAATGATTATGCAAAGGCGAGGTGATGCGCGAAGCATGCAGAATCACGGCTGTGGCCTGCTGCGTCCGGTCAGGCAGGAGATCTCTGGGCTGTAATGGGTGCGCAGGAGCTAATGAGCAACAGATGTAAACAACAGCTTCTGCACTGTGTTTGTGCTCTTTAAAATGGGATGGGAGATCTCTAATGTAGCCAAGTTAAAACAAGACAGAGGCTGACAAGCAAATGGCTTACAGATGCAAGCAGATCTCTTTGGGTTCAGCAGGTCATGCATTAAAATGCTCAATGTTCAGCTGAAGAAAATGTGAATGGTGCTTGTCCATGAAAAACGGCCCACAGGGCTGCGAGTGGTTGCCAGGGCATTGCTATGCAGTTAACGCAGAGGTTGCTAGTTAGTTTTCTTACTGGTCCAAGGCAACCAAAACTCTTAAGGTACCAACTATCCCTTATCAAACAGCATTAATTAGTTTATTTAATTGTATATTTACATTAGTACACATCTATGTGGTCTACTGATGGTTTCCAGGATAATGACAGTATGCCACAATGTCTTGGATGTGTCATCATGATATTCATGCTCCTGTATTGTTAGTCATTCTGCAGTTGCATGCAACATTATGCAAATATGTTTGATGACTAAATATTGCACAAGATGTGTATGATCAAGACCTTGTAGAAACTCCTTAGATCCACATATTTCCAGACACCTTGTTTAACCTGCTTAATTCTTCTCCCAGTAAATATCTCCGTAATCTCTCTACACCTGTGTGTACACACTGTACGACTTCAAACTCATTATCTGAGTGTACCGCGGTGAGACTGTAACCTATGGAGCGATCATTATCCTGACACGCTAGTGTTCACGCAACGTGACTGGCACGTATATGCTAATTTAACGAGAACCACCCTTTGTTATTTCCTCATTTAAATATGCCTAACACAAAATCTGCTAGTGTTAACACATTCCTTTTGCAATGCAATGTGTGATAACTTTAAAACCAGCTTGTAGATGCTGATAAAACTATCAACATATTTGTGTTTCAACTGCATGCTGAGTGAGATTAGGAGATAATATTTCCATTAAAAAAAAACGCTTCCATTTAGATAAGAATATTGCCATATCAATGAGAAAGTGGATGACAATTTTCACCAGATCCAAAGTGAAAGTGTAACTGCCAATATATGCAGATAGTATGCTGACACCTCCTCCTAATTAACGGGTTTGGCTATTGTAGCATATCCAGTCAAGACAAATCTTATTAAAGGCATTCTAGAGAAATCTGTGCTTCCAACTTACAGTAGTTGCACCAGGGACCTTTTGTGCTTCAGCTTCACAATGTCCCTGTGCACAAAGCGAGGTCCATGAAGAAAGGATTTACTGAATCTGGTGTGGAAGAACTTGACTGGCCTGATGCTTTTGTGTCTGAATGAGAGCAAATACCCATAGCCATGCTTCAACATGTAGTGGAAAGCCTGGAAAGCCAGAAGGGCGGAAGCTGTGTGTGTGCATTTGTTTTATTTCACTGAACATAAGCATATCACTGGTCTGGGAAATGAGCAGTACGATCAGCCTCATTTGCATCTGCTGAGATATGACGACTTCATGACTTTAAGCATTAATTTCAACACATTCTCACTCCCAAGCCATCAGATACTGAAAGAGCCCTGCATGTGGACACTGACAAGAATCCCATTTCTGAAGTGATGCTTGTTTTGGGTATATTCTAAACAAGCAACCAAACAAATCAATTCAATTCACATTTATTTGTATAACGCTTTTCACAATAAATATCATTTCAAAGCAGCTTTACAGAAAATGCATGTCAACACTACAATTTAGAGTAATCTGTTATCAGATTACTCTAAATTCTTGTCATGTACATATACAAATCACAGAATTAGCTAACAATGTACTAAGCAACCAAGCAACCAAGCAACCAAGCATGCAACCAACCAAGCAACTAACCAACCCACCAAGCAACCAATCAACCAAGCAACCAAGCAACCAAGCAACCAAGAAACCAACCATGCAACCAAGCAAGCAAGCAACCAACCAAGCAACCAACCAACCAATCAACCAACCAACCAAGCAACCAAGAAACCAAGCAACCAATCAAGTAACCAACCAACCCACCAACCAACCAACCAACCAACCAACCAACCAACCAAGCAAGCAAGCAAGCAAACAAGCAAGCAACCAATCAACCAACCAACCAATCAATCAACCAACCAAGCAACCAAGTAACCGATCAAGTAACCAACCAACCAATCAACCAACCAATCAACCAACCAAGCAACCAATCAAGTAACCAACCAACCCACCAACCAACCAACCAACCAACCAACCAACCAACCAATCAACCAACCAAGCAACCAAGCAACCAACCAACCAACCAACCAACCAACCAACCAACCAATCAACCAACCAAGCAACCAAGCAACCAATCAAGTAACCAACCAACCCACCAACCAACCAACCAATCAACCCACCAACCAAACCAACCAACCAACCAACCAACCAACCAACCAACCAACCAACCAACCAACCAACCAATCAACCAACCAAGCAACCAAGCAACCAAGCAACCAATCAAGTAACCAACCAACCCACCAACCCACCAACCAACCAACCAACCAACCAACCAACCAACCAATCAACCAAGCAAGCAAGCAAGCAAGCAACCAACCAATCAACCAAGCAAGCAAGCAAGCAAGCAACCAACCAATCAACCAAGCAAGCAACCAACCAGTCAACCAACCAATCAACCAACCAACCAAGCAACCAAGCAACCAATCAAGTAACCAACCAACCCACCAACCAACCCACCAACCAACCAAGCAAGCAAGCAACCAAGAAACCAACCACGCAACCAAGCAAGCAATCAACCAACCAAGCAACCAAGAAACCAAGCAACCAATCAACCAACCAATCAACCAACCAAGCAACCAAGTAACCAATCAAGTAACCAACCAACCCACCAACCAACCAAGCAAGCAACCAATCAACCAACCAATCAACCAACCAACCAAGAAACCAACCACGCAACCAAGAAACCAACCAACCAACCAACCAAGCAACCAAGTAACCAATCAAGTAACCAACCAAACAACCCACCAACCAACCAAGCAACCAACCAACCATCTGTCTGAAAGACAGCATGGCTTTAAAACTCCAGTGGGAGTGAGAACAGGCTGTTAAATAACTATAAATGTTTAACTATCATTAACTACTGTTAATGTGCATTTCTCTAATTTGTGTTTCTCTAATCTAACTATGAAATGGAACATTCTTTATATTGGTCAACTGCAAGAGGGTATCAGCAATGTACATCAACTGCACAAATAAAGAGAAAGACTTTATTTTTATTTATTTATTTATTTATTTTTCCAGGATATTTTCATGCAGTCCGATCATCCACATGACTATGAAAGGTAACGGTGCTTGTAGGGTCTCATAAATTGGCCTTTATTAGCTGCTCACTGGAGTAACAAACATCTGCGCGTGATTCAGTTTGTGCTATACAGAAATCAATAAAGCATATGAAAGCTGAAGTCTCTCATTCTCTCATGACCCCCCTTTAGCCTGAATGGCTCATAAAATGAGCTGATCAAAGAAAACTTGAAGCAGATTTGCAGTTTTATGCAGCACACTGCTTTTAGTGTGTGCTTTGCTAATAATACTGGAGCCGCTGTCAGAGACACAATGACCACAATGAGGCATGAATATAAAACATTTACACAACACTGAGAATGTCATAAGAAGATGTAGATCAAAGCTTCTCTAGAACGGTGACTTCCTTTCATATATTCACAGTAAGCATGCAATACATTTAAGGCTGAAGGAGAATTTAAGCACAGACTTCACCGGAAATACTACAAAATTGGTTGCAAGTGCAGTGCGCTTGCAGAGAGACTCCGCCCACACTCTCTTCTGATTGGCTGTGATTTTTGATTTATTTTGTCTCGTCATTGGAATCTTATTGCATTGCATCTGATTAAGACACAGTGTAAGAAGACTAAATTAGATGATAAATGATCATGTGACTGCTTTTGTGGGACTGTTTCAGCAGCTATTTTCAAAAGCATTGGAGCCCTTGCACTTTTCCAATTACCATGAGATGTCTTCAGGAATTGTTTTCTTCCTGGAACGAATATTCCACATTTAAATAATTACCGCCCAAGGTATACGCAAAATAAAGGGGCGGGGCCTGGTTGAGTTAATAGTGTGTTGAAACTGGCCAATGAAGCACCTGACCAATCACAACACACTGGCTCAGCCGACCAATCGGAGCACATTGTGCTTTTCAGAAGGAGGGGCTTCATAGAGACAGGAACTAAACAGAGCGTTACTGACAGACTGGGAAGAGAGGAGCTGCAACAATGGAGAATATGAGGAAAATAATCAACATTCAAGCAGGAAAACCTGTTCTAGTAGAGCACAAAAACAACATCAAGGGCAGAATATGGCCTCTTTAAATAAAGCACTGCATGACACCAACAGTTTGTTTTTGGGTTTGCAGTGGACCAAAGCAAAAGACTGAAAGTGCTCCGTTTATTACACACTGAAATCCTAAAATTGCCTGAAAAATATTGACAACTTGAGTTAATGTTCAGCAGTACAGGCTTTGGAAAATACAACTGTAGTGTAGTGTTTTCTATAGTCACTGATGACATTTCGAAACCTCCCTGCTGGCAGTTCGGTCCACTCTTTTGCAAACTGCCTCAATTCTCTCCCATTTGAAGGCCGTCCTCAGCTAACTGCTGTTTTCTGATCTCTCCATTGATATTCAATGGGGTATAAATCTGGCCACTTCAGAGCACTCCAGCATTTGCAACCATTCATGAGTATTTTCGAGCTCAGGGTAAATGTTCTGCTGGACCACGACCTTCAACGGAGACACCATGCTGCATAAAGCTAAGGTTTTCTCCTGATTTAATAATGCCTTGCTTATATTCAAGAAACCCAAATGATACGTTGAAACATTTATTAAAGGGGACCTATTATTCCCCTTTTCACAAGATGTAATATAAGTCTCTGGTGTCCCCAATGTGTCTGTGAAGTTTCAGCTCAAAATACCCCACAGATCATGTATTATAGCTTGTCAAATTTGCCCCGTATTTGGGTGTGAGCCATTTGTGTGTGTGTCCCTTTAAATGCAAATGAGCTGCTGCTCTCGGCCCCCTTTCCAGAAGAGGGCGGAACTTTAACAGCTCACGCTTCGGTCGCTCAACAACAACAAAGCTGGAGAATCTCACGCAGCCAAAATGAGGATTGTCAGTAACGGTGTTCAGCCTTACATTGTTCAAACCGGAGTCGACACTGATGGAGAGACTCAGGAAGAAGTTACAACTTTTAGACGTTTCTGAATGGATAGTGGATAAATTTATGTAGTTGCTGTGCAGTTGATTCAACTCGTCGACTAGCATGTGCCGTCATGTTAATCTTTTGCGCAAATCCCGTATGGAGGCCCACTATACGTTGTTAGCTGTAAACATTTACTGACCATCAGTTTTTATAAATACTCCTGCAAAACCGCAACCTAAATCATCCACCGCAGTCATCTTTCATCTTCAGAACGAGGGGATCAAACCTGAGATAACAAACAAGTGAGCGTGAACAGAGGGTGAGCGACAGCCCGCTGGCGGAAGTGCACTGCTCAACGCCTTCAATCTGTCACTTCCTTGACAGAATTACAGTTAATGATGCTCATTCAAAATGCCAGCGCGCCGCTGGCCGCTCACGCACACCGACAGATACACCTTGTTTTCCCATGAAGAGGAGAACACACTTCTCTCTACGGCTGCTCATTTTTATCCGCTCCAGTTCTGTTCTCCTGCGTCTGAATGATATCAGTCTCTCACACAAAAGTACCAATGTGTGTGACTCTGGAGGCGGATTGAGGAGAGATGTGCAGGTGTGTGTGTGTTATGTCTTCTGGAAAACACACTCCACTGGAGATGATGTGTCTTATAGCAGATGCTTATTGTTGTTCGGGGACATATTTTGCGCCTGACTATTGAACTTTACTGCTGAAGTTCAACGTCTACAGCAACTACTACAATGGATAACATACTGAAAACTTGTTCTTACAATAATTTTCACTAAAATAATAATAATAATCCTCAAGTAATTTTTTATTTCAGTTGCATCCTATCATCTGACAAACAGTGAATTTAAATTTGAGAACCAGAACTGTTTCTGAAATTTAAATCTTTTCAGTTATCAAATTATCTGCAGTCAAGTATTCCACTTATTTCACACACCTCAAGACTAACTTTGTTTTTTATGTTTTTGTTTTTATTTGTTTCTTATGCCAATTTTCAGATTTTTGTTCAAACGCTCTTACAGAACCTTTTTTCTCAGTACTTTATAACTCACAATTGTAGTATAATAGTAGTATAATAATATTATTGTAACATAATAGTCACAATAGATTATATCTCACAATTCTGAGGAAAAAGTTGCAAGTTCAAATTGCAAGATAAAAACTTTGAATATAAAAAAGTCAGAATTGTGAGATTTAAACTCACAATTGCGAGGAAAAAACACAGAATTTCGAGTTTACATCTTGCAATTCTTATCTCAGAAATGCGAGTTTAAATATAATTGAATTTATATAGAATTGCGAGATATAAACTCGGAATATGCGCAAACAAGATAAAAACTAACAATTCAAAATAAGTCAGAATTGTTGGAAAAAAAATCTCGAAATTATTTTTTTTTTTATGATTTTATTGTTATATTTCTTTATATAAACTTGCAATTGTGATGAAAAGTCACAATTTATTTGTTTATTTATTTATTTTGTGGCAGAAACAAGCTTCCATATAATTCCACTGATTCAGCATGTTGAACAGAAACACTGGAGCGTGTGATATAACCTGCTTCTGTGAGATCTCTACAAATATATCAATGTTATTCATTTAACTACATAAAAAAGAGCAATATTACCAGCTCACAGATGAGAAATGTAATGCTGCTTTACAGTTTCAAAGCTATTTTTATTGATGCAGTAGCAGGAGAGCGTTGATGACAAGCTTCTGTTTGTGTGAGTGTTTGTCTGTTGAGAGTGTGCTGTCCCTAGATATTAAAAGTCATTTAGGAAAAATCAATCAAATTGTCACTTTTATCCTATTGTTTATTACGTCTTTGAATTTCTCTGGTTGTTTTGCTGCGGTAGGCTGGTGGCTTTTGAAATAACTGAAATCGAACTGATATGGAGCCGTGCATTTCTAGAAAATTACCCTCATAATGTGTTGCATTATTAATGTAATAAATGCTCTTAATGTAATTGTTTTCTAAAACTGTAATGTAAATGTCATTCTTAAATTCCTAATATAATTACATATTCTTATATTATGAGAAATATATTACATTATAAAGTCACTAAAAGCAATATATAGTGTTTAAACACTTCTAAATCATTTAGTTCATGTTAATGTCAAGATTTACTCATACATTATTCAAATCAAAAGTTGTATCTGCTATTATTATTAAATGGACCTGAGCTGACATGAACTAACAATTACGTTTTTTACTTCAACTTAAAGACTGCTGCCTAAATTATGTACTATCAAATTGGCTGTTTAAGTCATTTCAACTCACTTTCTTCAGTTAATTTCAATTATATTAAGCTGACTTAAACAATCGAGTCGACTCTTGTGTAACTTAAAAAGTGAAGTTGAAATTGGTTAAATAAACACGTCTAACACATCGGCCCAAAATATCCCACAAGTGTTCAATTTGGTTGAGATCTGGTGGCTGCAAAGGTCATAACATCTGATTCACATCTATTCATACTCATCAAACCAGTCAGTGACCCTCTTTCCCTATGGATGGGGTCACTGACGTCCCGATGAAACCTTGATTCATTTGAGCCAATGAATGTCTTGAACTTATTAGGGTTGACATGCAGCGTATGGCCTCGGCAAGAGAAGAAAAACTGTTTTCTGACTGAGGAGAGGAGAAGATGATGTTTATTATTTTGCCAAGTGAAAACTGTGTTTGGGTTCTGATGCAATAAAGCTTCTGCTATGGATATTGAGCTGCTTGTCTTTATTTTCTTTCTCTCTCTGCTGCTCGTGTAAAGCTTCTGGATGCAGTTTTGAGTGCACTGTAACAAATAAGTGTGAATTTACAGCATTCTCCTGCCTACTGGTTGTTATACTATCATAGTAATCTTCAACTAGTAGAAGCACAACTTATTACAATTAATTGACAGCAGGATGACAGTGAACAGAAGTGACTATTGCAAACACTTTTTATAGATTGCAAATTATGTTTCAGGCAAAGTTAAGGCTGTTTTGTCCTTAACAAACTGCAACCAGTTGTGTTGAATAGTATTCTTTAACATTACTACACTGCTTTGGGGAAAATAAAAATAATTAGGTAAACATAGTCCAAATTTGCCTTGAAACAGAACATTGATCACAATAATAATGATAAAACAACCTTGTGCTATTATCCCACAAAGCAGCACCATATACATTTTTTATTTTTATCCATGGCATGCATGCAATGATTTTACATTAAAATTCTGAACACAGAAATAAATGATTATTAAATACTGCAAAATCCTGGCAATATTTCAGAGTGTCATCAACTGTTTTTGAGGATTGTTGTTTTCATCTCATTCACAGTGTCGTCTGCCAGAGCACCGGTGTGTGATGAATCCATCGCAGCTGTACGCAAAGTGCGAGAAACTGCAAAACTATATGCACCCAGAGATTTGCTTCCAATAAAAAATTAAGCAATATCACATGAGCAGGAGTGCTGTTGCTCCAAATATCAGCACAGCTGTGATCATATCCACATCTGTAATTGTGAAATTGCTGTATTAAATAAACAAAGGGGCAGATTCACTAAACAGGGCAAATTGGTGTGCAGCCACAATCTATAAAAGCACAGATGAGAGATCTGCATGTGATCTACAGAGAATGTGCAAATTTAATGACATATCAGGCGCAAAATGGGTTAAGACATGCTTTTTTGGGGGGCTGTAAATAATGATGCAAATACCAGTAAGCTGACTACCACAAACCTTAGTAAATCACCTTGTGTGATTCATTTAAATACTCCTCTCTCATAAATGTTGCGTCTGAAAAGGAAACTCCTACAAATGCATATGCAATAAGATCAGCCACAAAAAATAACCCTGTCCACGCCTTTTCTAATTATTCACTACGCGTCTTTAGTAAATCCTGACAGTGGCTTTTTTAACACCAAAAGAGGGTTTGTGCTGACGCAAGCTATAAATATGGTCCACAGTGTTAATATAGAGTAACTTTTATATTTTAGACTGTTTTTTATTTCTTTGCAAATGAAAATAGCTCCAAACAAAGCCAAAGCAGGATCAACGACTGCGCATCAACACACAATAATCAACAGGAGAATGAATGAATCCTTCTATGAATATCAAGCTACTTAACCAGACGCTCCCGAAAGGTTAACATCTGTTTGACCCATTTAATATTCATACACTGGACCTTAATTTAGCATCATCAGCATTTTTGTGAGCTTTTGTTCAGTTGGATGGAAAAAGTAACACTTTATTTTAGGGTCTTTTAACCAGTTGCTTATTACTAGAATATTGGCTATTTATTAGTACTTATTAAGCACATATTAATGCCTTATTCTACATTCTTAATCCTACCCAATACCTAAACTTAACAACTACCTCACAATAAAACATGCATTACAGTTTTTTTTTTTTTTTTTTTTTTTTTTCTGATGGCATTTTATACTGTGAATGAATAATAATATTTGCACACACTTTTCAATTGCAAATGCAATTGAATTGCTGCATTCTATTCTATTCTATTCCATTTTTTTTATTGTAAGTTACACTTTATTTTGATGGTCCTCTTTAGACATTCTACTGATTATACTCAACTTTACAACTACATGTCAACTAACTCTCATTAGTAGGCTGTTAGGTTGAGTTTAAGTTGGCATGTAGTTGCAAAGTTACTTTTAGTCAGTAGAATGTCTAAAGAGGACCATCGGAATAAAGTATTATTCTAGTTTAGTTTAGTTTTATTGAAAAGCACATTTAAGTCGCACAAAAATAAAACAGAAACATAAAACAGATAAAAACAAAAGACAAATTTACCCAACAATGAAAACATGTAGTAAAGTGTTAAACAGCAAATGACTCCAGCCCATCAACCGTTTTAAAAAGATACGTCTTAAGCAACCTCGTCTTAAATACGTCTTAAAAACCTGAAGAGATGTGGCAGATCGTATATACAATGGCAAATTATTCCACAATCCGGGTGCTGCCACCGAAAATACACAATCCCCCTCGAGTTTCAAATGCGTCATTGGTACCGACAACAACAAAAAAGTATTTGATGACCTTAAAGGCCTACTGGTCTGATGGTAGGACAGAAGATCAGACAGGTAGGATGATGCCAAGCCTACCAGGGAATTGTACACAAACAATAGTACCTTAAACTGAATTCTAAACTTAATAGGAAGTCAGTGCAAGCTAATCAAAACAAGAGTAATACTTTCCCTCTTTCTAGTTGTTGATAAAAGTCTGGCCGCAGCATTTTGGACCAGCTGAAGGTGAGATAAACAAGACTGAGCAATCCCTAAATGCAATGAGTTGCAGTAGTTCAGTCTTGTTGAAATGCATGCAACAGTTTCCAGATCTCTATGAGGAATAGAAGGTTTTATCAGCCTAAGCTGAAAAAAAAATGCTGATTTTACAACTGAATTAATTTGTTTTTCAAATTTAATAGCCAGGTCAAAAATGACGCCCATTCTGTGCATGAGTACCAACAGAGTCAGTCACTACGGAAGGACTAAGGGATTCTGAGAGGATGTTAGCACCTTCAGGCCATCCAAAAACCAATATTTCCGTCTTAGAGTCATTTAACTGAGAAAAAATAAATAAATAAATAAATCCGCCATCCATCTTTTAACATCACTCAATCCAACAGTGACTGAAGAGATATGTTGTAATCTGGTTTCACTGGAAGGTAAAGCTGTATATCGTCTGCATAAAGATCACATAAAATGTGATGCTTACGAAAGATCCTGGCTAAAGGAAGAAGATAGAGGGAAAATAAGACAGGGCCTAAGACGGGGCCCTGCGGTACATCACATGTGCGAGCAGCAAAGGAAGAAGATGTACAGTTTCCAGTGGCTACAGAAAAAGATCTCCTCTTAAGGTATGATGAGAGCCAATTTAAGGCAGTTCCCTTAATACCAACATACTGCTCTAAACGTTTCAATAGAATAGAGTGATTGATAGTGTCAAAAGCCGTACTTCGATCCAAGAGAACCAAAACAGCACATTTTCCTGAGTCGACAGCTAGTAACAAATCGTTTAACACTTTCAAAAGAGCAGATTCTGTACTATACTGAGCTCTAAACCCCGAAATACAATATGAATTCTATTCTATTCTATTCTATTCTATTCTATTCTATTCTATTCTATTCTATTCTCCACCCAGCTCATCACTGACACTGTTCTTTGACATGCCAGATTTAAATCATGTATTGCGTGGATATATTGTATATTGTCTGTAATCATGTGTCATAACATATTTCAAATCACATGCATGCGATTGTGGTCACAACTGCTTGGCCAGTTTTAATTAAGAAGTCAATTCGGTAACACTTTCTATGAAGACCATGCTTATAATGAATTATAGCTCCATTTATACTTATTTATAAGCAAGTATTACTATTTTATAAACATATTTATAAAGGCTTATTAAGACCTATACCACATTATAAGAACAGTTATAGTTACATTTATATTATTTTTATAATTACTTATAAGTCATGCATTTTCCTTTTCAATGCATGCTCATAATTCATTATACACTGATTTATAAGTATTAATTAGTCGTATGGTTCCATGAATGTATTTATAAAGATGCAGCTTGCATTGCTATAAAGTTATATTATAGTTACAATGACTTTTTATTCAGATTAATTTCTGTCAAATTAGTGAATATATTGTTATTAATAGCAGTGTTGTGTTCTAATAAATACTTATTGTGAGTAATAATAGTTACTAATCTCCATACATGCATCATTGTTGGCTTTAACTGAAAACATTAATCAAATGTTAAGAAAACACGAATATGTGCTCATTTTACATCTTAAGTTGCTTACTTGTAAATGTAACTAATAAACAACAATTCCTGTAATATAAAAAAGAAATCATTAATACAAACAGTTGAAAACAGTTTTTTTTTTTTACTTACTAGCAAAACACTGCAGCAATATTTTTAAAGTATAATTCCAAACTGCTATAAGCAATACCATACAAATGGCTGAGGAGATATAGATTTTAACAAATCAAAATTACCATGCATCACCTCTAATGCAAACTTTAGGCATTAAAGACATAATAACTAGTAATAACATAATAACATAATAACTAGACATAATACAGCAAACAAGTGTCTCTGGAACTATTTTATATGTGATCATTCATAAATCAGTGTATAATGGATTATGAGCATGCACATTGAAAACGCAAATGCATGACTTATAAGTAATTATAAAAATAATGTAAATGTATCTATAACTGTTCTTATAATGCAGTACAGATCTTAATGAGTCTTTATAAATATATTTATAGAATAGTAATGCTTACTTATAAATAAGTATAAATATGGCTATAAATCATTATAAGCATGGTCTTTATAGAAAGTGTTACCGTAAAGTCTTACTGTATTGGATATGATGGATTAGTTGCACACTATCATAAACTAAAAAAAAATTACATGATCAATAAGTCATGACTACATGTTTTTCCCCTTACGTCTTCAAAATAACTGAACCAATTTCAACTTCATTTTTTTTAAGTTATATGAAAAAGTTCGTTAACACTTTATTTTAGGGTCTTTTAACTAGTTGCTTATTAGCATGCATATTACTAGAATATTGGCTATTTATTAGTACTTATTAAGCACATATTAATGCCTTATTCTGCATGACCTTATTCTACATTCTTAATCCTACCCAATACCTAAACTTAACAACTAGCTTATTAACTGTTTATAAGCAGTAAATTAGGAGTTTATTGAGGGAAAATTCATAGTTAATAGTTTATATGTGTTCCCTATACTAAAGTGTTACCAAAAGTTTTACAGACAATTTGATTGTACTTAAAAACGTAATGTAGCAAATGAACTTTAAGTTGAATTAGGAGGAATTTTTATACACTGTAGGTTGTTTTTGTGTCGTCTTGAAATACAGTCCAGATCCAGATGATCTCCGAGCCAGCTGAGTTGCGATGGCATCGTTTGTGTCTGGATGTACGTACAGCCGGTACTCACCATCACTGAGATGTGCAGCAGGTGCATGTGTTCGTGCAGGACGCGCGGCGGTTCACGGACGGTGGGCTGCGTGACCTGCGACAGCTGCTCGGAGCTGCTCATGGACACGTGGAAATACAGCGTCCCGTTTTCCAGCCACTGCTGCTTCCAGTGCACCTGAGAGATGTCCGCTCCGGTCCCCGACATCTCTGTAAGACACGGAGAAACAGAGACGCTGATCAGTCACAATAACAGTCACGCACCGGACTCATTTAACTGCCATGAATGTGACAATTCAAAACAGAATAAAGGTAAAAACAGGCCTGGTGAAATGTGATTTATGTTGATATTTACAATTTGCAAAATGCAAAATGAAAAATACATAAATAATGCATCGTGAAGTTTCCGTATGGATATGTGTGACTCCATCTGAACCTCCCTTAGACAATCTCTGACATCAAATGAAGAGTTATTATGACATCCTGACCAAGTCATCCATTTTCCCAACTTCAAACATGTTTTTCAGAGCATCAAACGGCAGTAAATGAGCTCCCTTTACAGCCGCACTCGTTTGATATCTCTAACAGTTCTTGACGTCTTTAAACTAAAGGTGACATTGTCAGATGTGCTTGAAACAGAGTCTCCGACTTCAATGGGAATAACCGCAACTCTAACTTTCTGACATCTGACAAGTTTCAAGTGTTTATTAGTTCACTGAAGTCCTCAGAGTTACTGACGTAACCGCAAACTTAAAACACTGATTCAAACTAACTGCAGTCAGTGAGATTAATTCAAACACAGTGAACAATCATCACTTACTCACACTCACAGAAGATATTTAGCTAAATGTTCACGTTGCTCTTTTACATGTAAAGAAAGCATAGAGTGACCAGGACAAAACACAGTCAAAATGATCATAAAATTGAGTCAAAATGAAGTCTTCTGCAGTTGTTTGGTAGATTTGTGTGACAAACAGCAAAAACAGTAAACAGTTGATGGACCCCATTGACTTCCACAGTTTGGGAGAAAATAAAAATACTATAGAAGTCAATGGGGTCCATCAACTGTTTGGTTACAATTCTTCAAAATATCTCCTTTTGTGTTCAGCAGAACAAAGAAATTCATACAGGTTTGGAACAACTTGAGGGTGAGTAAATGATGACAAAATGTTCATTTTTGGGAGAACTATCCCTTTAAATCAGTCAGTCTGGTACAAACGGGAATAAAACACTATTCAAAAGCACTGCTGGATTGATTTTCAATCATTCTTGAATCAGAGATCTGCTTCAGTGACTTCACTCCTCAAAGCATAATCAGAAATCTCCAGCGTGTGATTGTACACCTCTATACGCACTACTGAGAGCTGTTCCAGCGCTGTTATTTGGGGAGGAATCGAGACCTTGAGGGGTGCAAACGAAGGCGGCATGAACGATCCAACTCCAGCGCTGATAAAATGTGGCCAGATAGGGATCAGATACGTGCGATGGGCTTTCCATCGACTCGGGTTTGCGGTTTGACCGCTCAGCGTGACCTCGGGAGCAATGAGCTTGATATTTTCAAAGGAGCTGCAGAAGAGCGGCAAAGCTGTTTCACCAGTAACGAGTAGCAGGAAATTGATCCTGGAAGAGCACAGAGTGGCCGGAATGCTGAGAACGGGACATTCAGAACTCAGGAAGCTCCTGACCTCGAACAAAAGTGCTGTTACTGCTCTGAGATTTCTCTTTCAGATCTCCCGAGACCTCGTCGAGTTCTTAGTCAAGCTTAATTTAAGTATCGGCCTTGTCACAAAGAAGTGCACTTAATTGTACTAAATGTGCACTTTAAATCTTAAAGGGGACCTTTAATGCCCATTTTACAAGATGTAATATAAGTATCTGGTGTCTCCAGAATGTGTCTGTGAAGTTTCAGCTCAAAATCCCCCACAGATCATTTATTATAGCTTGTTAAATTTGCCCGTATTTGGGTGTGAGCAAAAACACGCCGTTTTTGTGTGTGTCCCTTTAAATGCAAATGAGCTGCTGCTCCCGGCCCCCTTTCCAGAAGAGGGCGGAGCTTTAACAGCTCACGCTTCGGTCGCTCAACAACAACAAAGCTGGAGAATCTCACGCAGCCAAAATGAGGATTGTCAGTAACGGTGTTCAGCCTTACATTGTTCAAACCGGAGTCGACACTGATGGAGAGACTCAGATAATATAATATTAATATTAAGTACACTTTCACGACTATGTTTCTTAACTCACTTAGGTACATAAAAAATGCACTTTGTAATAATGTCAAATTAAAAGTTTTACTTTAAAGTATGTTTTAATGATCTTTTGTACTACTTAAAGTACAATTATTTTGTTGCGTTGACTAACATACTAAAGCACATTTTAAGTACTTATAGTTTGAAACTGAAGGCTGTGTTTCAATATTAAATTTAAAGTTAATATATTTTAAATGTACAAAATTGCAACTTTTTATGACAAATATGTTACAAATGTATATAAATACACCAGTTGACATTAAAGTATATGGTAACTGTCACACAACAGAAGGATGCAACACAGGTAATTTCCAAACAACAGGTTGTTACAGTATTTATTAATGTTTGTTAACATTAGTTAATAAAAATACAACTGTTTAATTATGAAACTACATATGAAAATGCATTTAAGTGTCCAAAAACATTACATTTAGTTCATACTTAAGTAAAATCCATTTAAAGTATATAAAGTAAAAGTGTGCTACTTAAGAAAACTGTTCTCCCATCTACTTGAACTGACCTAAGGCTGTATTTCAGTCTCATCAAAGATGATCAGCCGGCACGATGATGCATTTATTACTTAATTTAACTTGTTTTGTGTATAAAACTCTAAAAGCAGCTTTTCAGCATGTTTGGGAGTAATGGACAGGCAGGCAGAAATTGCTGATCATTGTATTACAAATCTGTAGTGTGTGAAACTTGCTATCAGAGTTTTTAATCAGATGTCCTTAAATAAAGCAGCGAAGAGCAGAGAGCAAGTAATCGAGCGTGACATGGAACAGATCCTTTATAATAAAAACATGTCCTGTTTTAGTGTGGACGACCCTGGAGCAAAACACTGAAAGAAAATAAACACAAATAAAAGACAAGCGGTCAAGTGAATATTAGCAGCAGCGTCCCACCATATCAGATGACACTATCAGCTTCAATTAGCTTAAAAACTCGTTTTCCAGGCAGCAAGCCAAAAGTTTCAAGCCATTTAGATCAATTTAGAGTGATTACTGTCGCTACTCAAAGCTGAATACGTTTGAATAAATTATATATATTTAGGGCCATGACTGAACTGATCAAGAAACCCATGGTATGTTTGGAGTGTTTTAATTAGTCTGTATACAATATAGTTTGTTTAAATCTGCACCCATTGTTTAACAGCAAAGAAAGAAGCCCAAACAAACGAAAACCTGTTTCTACTATAGTATAATTAAGAGAAATACAGAACCAGCTATCAGGATGCTGCCAAAATAAAATAATATGCTTTTTAAAATGAGCACACCTGCGAATAGACTTGATTGCATCACTAAAGTAATTGTCCTCTGGCATATTTATCTCACTGCACAGAATTGCATGTTGTAAAAGTAACATTCATCAGTATGATTTAATGTAATATAGCTCTCACAGAGACAGATATTTCACTGTTAAACATTCTAAAACATATTAAACGGGATAGTTCACCCATTAAAATACAAATTCTGTCATCATTTAAACAGTTTGACGGTTTAAACAACAATTTCCACAAATACTCCAGCTTAACCCTGTTGGCCTATCAATGATTGAATAATCACTTAAAGGATTAGTTCACTTCAGAATTAAAATGTCCTGATAATTTACTCACCCCCATGCCATTCAAGATGTTCAAGTCTTTCTTCAGTCGAAAAGAAATGAAGGTTTTTGAGGAAAACATTCCAGGATTTTTCTCCATATAGTGGACTTCACTGGGGTTCAACGGGTTGAAGGTCCAAATGTCAGTTTCAGTGCAGCTTCAAAGAGCTCTACATGATCCCAGACGAGGAATAAGAGTCTTATCTAGAGAAACCATCGGACATTTTCTTAAAAAAATACAAATTTATATACTTTTTAACCACAAATGCTCGTCTGTGATGTGCCACGCATGACGTAATCACGTTGGAAAGGTCACGTGTGACGTAGGCGGAAGTATCGAGCAAATGTTTAGAAAGTGAATGTGCAAAGACTAAGTCAAACTCCCTTTACAAAAAAAGGTATAACTACAATGTCGGACGATTTTGAAGTTGGAGGAGAAAATGAGATGGAGTTTTTGCGCCTTTGTCACGCGTGACCTTTCCAACATGATTATGTAATGTGTGGCGCATCGCAGAGCAGTGCAAGATGAGCATTTGTGGTTAAAAACTGTAAAAATTTTTTTTTTTTTTTTTTTAGAAAACGGCTGATGGTTTCTCTAGATAAGACTCTTATTCCTCATCTGGGATCATGTAGAGCTCTTTGAAGCTGCACTGAAACTGACATTTGGACCTTCAACCCGTTGAACCCCAGTGAAGTCCACTATATGGAGAAAAATCCTGGAATGTTTTCCTCAAAAACCTTCATTTCTTTTCAGCTGAAGAAAGAAAGACATAAACATCTTGAATGACATGGAGGTGAGTAAATTATCAGGAAATTTTCATTCTGAAGTGAACTAATCCTTTAAACTGGATTAAAGCTGGCATGAAACATAAGTTGCTATCATCTTTTCTTCCCTATTGTGACGTACATCTGAGTGAAACACTTCGCAAACAAGAACAAATGTAGGGCGGGGCTTGATTTTGTCTGTGGGGAATTGATTGGATGATTGTGGCTTGCTATTGGTGGATCTCATGTGAGTGACAGGTTGCTCCGCCCTCGTCATCACAGAGAAGAGATGCTGCAAGAGGGAGGAGAAGATATTCTGATTCGAGATTGCAAGGTTATAAACCATTTATAAAAGATACTGCAAAAAAAAGTGAGTCAGTTTTGATTTAATGTTGACTTTATGGCATCAGTCCCACATTTTGGGACAGTTAGCGTATCTGAAGGTTAAGCATGTCCTTGTATATTTTGACCCTATACTTTCTCTTGTACTTTCTATACAGGGAAACTGTGTAAATTTAGACTAAAAAGACACGTTCAGACTGTGCCTTGCTCTCTGTTCCCAGAACAGGGACAACAATAAGAGGTGTCATTGGGCTCAAATCCAGATGAAAGCAGGGAACAGTGTCCCCTCACCACAGGCCTGTTTGTAATTCATTAGCGTAACCCCATTAACAACCGGACGTGTGCTGGGATTCAGCTGATCCAGGCCCCAAAACACAGCCTGCATTACTCCCAGCAAGGGCAACGGCACCGGAGGGCTTCACCCGCCCCCGCCGGGACGTCCCGGCCCAGCTTCCCAAACACCTCATCCCGTACACGAGTGATCTCATTAAGTCAGCAGCCACACGTCCTTGTTAAGGCCCGCTGTTGTTCTGAACCTCTGCGACTGTGCGGTTTATGCCCTAGATGACTTTCCAACAAAAGCTTCCCGATGCCCACAGTCAGCAAAACACTTATTACTCGACTCCGGGCTGAAGTGCTTCTCCCGAAGAAAAGCAATCAGCGCACTTGGCAGAGAGCAAGCAGCAAGTATCTGAATTTCACAAATCATATTCACACAGTCACTCCGGCCCAGAGCGGCCATATTGATTGTGAGTTCAATGACAGAGAAACACACAAATGTGTGAAACATAAGCTCATTTTTCATGAGAATATGCACATGCTGGAAATGTTGTGTTGGGTTTGCACGTACATCATATGTGATCATATGAACAAACATCACTAATTATTAAACTATGCAGTGTCCTAAATTGTCTGTGCTATAAACATGCATGATAAAAGTAAATGCATGCACTTTTGACATAGTAAATGGTGTTCTCCATTCATAATACAACAAAACTTCATGCAATAGAAGTGCAATCCAGCATGCTTTCAAAAAGAGTACTTATTATGGAAATAATACTTTAAAATTTGAACTGACTGTTTTTGGACACTTAATTGCATGTTATTTACAATTAAATAAAAATGTAATATCACACATCAAATTTGATGTGTGTTTGACAAAGTCTAAATGAATAAGTCATTGAGTCATTCATTCAATCGATTCGTTCAGGAATGGCTCTGAATGGGTCACTGAATCATTGGTTCACCTGATTGATTCGCTCAAAACACGGATTCATTCAGAAACTAATCACAGCTGTGTGTTTTTTGTTGCCAAAATTTAGCAAAAGCAGACAATATTGTGTGTAAAATATAACACAATATTAACTTCTTATTTATTGAACTGTTGTATAAAATCAGTATAACATTTGCACTTGTGCTTTTTGGGACAAAAACAGCACTCATGTGATACTGCGCTCATTGCCGGTTGCATGGCTGGGAAACAAGCATGCATCATCCTTGCTTATTCTGATAAAAGCTGTCAGGCCAGAAGCACTTTACTGTCCGCCGTGATTCACCTGGAGAGATCAGCTCAAAACTCTCTGTCTGTCTGCCAAACCCGCGTTCAATTATTCACATCGCCAATATCACGATAATCATCCGCAACCTGTAAAATCAGATTTAGAGCAGACACAGAATCTATCAACATTCAGAGGTCTTGAATATGGAGGCCTGTGATATGTTCATGTTTTACATGTATATTATTGTCTGATGCAGCATAAACTGTACGCAGTTCAGATTATAATCTCTAAGTAAACAAGGATAATCTGGGAATAATGTATGAGAGACCAGATAATATTTTGAGTATAGTCATGACAAAAAAAAAAAAAAATACACTCCAAATAATGCTGGGTTAAAAACAATCCAAGCTGGGTTGAAAATGGTCAGCGACTGGGTTGTTTTAACCAAGGCATTGGGTTGTTTTATCCCAGAGAATGAGTTGTTTGAACCCAGGGATTGGGTTGTTTTTTTCCCAGGGATTGGGTTGTTTTAACTCAGTGATTGGGTTGTTTGAACCCAGGGATTGGGTTGTTTTATCCCAGACATTGGGTTGTTTTATCCCAGCGAATGGGTTGTTTAAGCCAGCGATTGGGTTGTTTTATCCCAGACATTGGGTTGTTTTATCCCAGCGAATGGGTTATTTTAACTGAGCGAATGGGTTGTTTTAACCAAGGGATTGGGTTGTTTTATCCCAGAGAATGAGTTGTTTGAACCCAGGGATTGGGTTGTTTATCCCAGAGATTGGGTTGTTTTAACTCTGCGATTGGGTTGTTTTATCCCAGCGATTGAGTTATTTTAACCCAGCGAATGGATTGTTTTAACCAAGGGATTGGGTTGTTTTAACCCAGCGAATGGATTGTTTTAACCCAGGGATTGGGTTATTTTATCCCAGGGATTGGGTTGTTTTATCCCAGGGATTGGATTGTTTTATCCCAGCGAATGGGTTGTTTTAACCCAGGGATTGGGTTGTTTTATCCCAGTGAATGGGTTGTTTTATCCCAGCGAATGGGTTGTTTTAACCCAGGGATTGGGTTGTTTTATCCCAGTGATTGGGTTTTTTTTAACCCAGGCATTAGGTTGTTTTAACCCAGTGATTGGGCTGTTTTAACTCAGCAATTCTTTTTTTTTTTATCTCAGTGATTGGTTGTTTCAACTTGTTTTAATTTACATATTTTGGGTTTGTTTTAATTTAGCCATATAGTAATTTATAAACAGTAGCTGAGTTAAATAAAACTGACCAGCATGTTGGGCAAACATTTAACCCAACCACTGAGTTAAAACAACTCAATTACTGGGTGTGTCCATTTTCAAACCAACTTGTTTTTTTTTGTTTTTTTTAACCCAGCATTTTTAATAGTGTATTATATAAATATTAATTTATGAAGTGTGCAGTGATGCATATTTAATGAGAGGTGTTGCACCATGCTGTAAATGTTACTATAATAAAGCCCTTTTAAATAATATTCCCTCCACACACACTCTCACACACACACACACACACGTATCTCCCACATGAGAAGACTTTCTTTGAAGCAGGAAGGGTGTGGTCTCATAATTAAACACCAGATAACCACATAACACCAGGAGAGGTCACTCATACTTCATACATAACTAAACAATTACTTCTGCTGAAATACACTGAACCGCAGCAACACACAGACGCAGTGATACTGATGTGATGAGGTCACGGGTGTGAGCTTACAGAGTAATGGATCCATTTTATATTACATATTTTAACATAAAAGAAAACAATTGTGATGACCAATCAGAGTCCTGGACCAGAACTCAGTCCAGAATATCAGAACTCTAACAAAACAGATAATTATCATGATGCAATTACCGCTGCTTGTAATCACATCTGTTTCATTCGCTATCGGTAAACAGCAAATCAAATTACTCAAAATAAGTCATTAATATTGTTCAGGATTGTTTTTTTCCTGTATCACTTAAAAAATACTTTCGAACTGGTGTTCATTTCTCATAATTAGACCACTTGATATTTATGAAACAACTCTGCAGACTTCCTGCACTAACAAGACACTAATGAGACACTAACAAGTGATTATGAGAGAGCGAAAACAGAACAATGCGCAAGAGCTTTTCTTGTAAAGTATATCTTTTGAAGTGTTGTGCACAAATGATGTGAGCGTTTAAATGTTCTCTTCTCTTCTATTATACTTAAAGTGGTCATGCTGTATACTGGTGCAGAATTATATTTTTCGCCTTCAGGAAAGAAGTCTCTTCTGCTCACCAAGGCATAAAAAAAACAAAAAAAAACAGTAATATTTCTTTTCAGAACTCTTCAACTCTGTTTTTGATATTGTAAACTTAAAACGTCTATATATAAATGACTTTTGGCTGCATATAGTTTCAATAAATGGAGGAGAGTTTGGCTGAGAGGAAGAGGAAGTCAGCATTGACAAGACAGAGCGTTTGATCACAGTCAAGATGATGTCACTGCTGAGAAGTATTTAGTAACACTGAGATAGATATATATATTCATATGTTGAATTAGTTATATATATATACAGTTGCAAGAAAAAGTATGTGAACCACTTGCAGAATCTGTGAAAATGTTAATAATCTTAACAAAATAAGGGGGATAATAAAAAATGCATGTTATTTTTTATTTAGTACTGTCCTGAGTAAGATATTTTACATAAAAGATGTTTACATATAATCCACAAGACAAAAAAATAGCTGAATTTATTAAAATGACCCCTGTTCAAAAGTTTGTGAACCATTGATTCTTAATACTGTGTGTGGTTACCTGGATGATCTACGACTGTTGTTTGTTTTGCGATGTTGTTCATGAGTCTCTTGTTTGTTCTGAGCAGCTAAACTGAGCTCTGTTCTTCAGAAAAATCCTCCAGGTCCCAAAAATTCATCAGTTTTCCAGCATCTTTTGCATATTTGAACCCTTTACAACAGTGACCGAATGATTTTGAGATCCATCTTTTCACATGGAGGACAACTGAGGAACTAATAAAAAACGTTCAAACATTCACTGATGCTCCAGAAGGAAACAAGAGGGTCGGGGGGTGAAAACTTTTGAACAGGATGAAGATGTTTTCTTATTTCGCTTGAATATATATATTTTTTCATTTAGTACTGCCCTTCGGAAGCAACAGAAAATACTTGCATGTTTCCCGGAAGACAAATTAAATACAATTTACCTTGATCTTCAAATTCCAAATGTTTTCTGGAGCATCAGTGAATGTTTGAACCTTTTTTAATAGTTGTGTTTGAATCCCTCAGTTGTCCTCAGTGTGAAAAAATTGATCTCAAAATCATTCAGTCACTGCTGGAAAGGGTTCAAATGTGCAAAAAATGCTGGAAAACTGAAGAATCTGCAGGACATGGAGGATTTTTCTGAAGAACAGAGCTCAGTTTAACTGCTCAGAGCAAACAAGAGACTCATGAACAACCATCACAAAACAAACACAACAGTCGTGGATCATCAGGTAACCACACACAGTGTTAAGAATCAAGGGTTCACAAACTTTTGAACGGGATCATTTTAATAAATTCAGCTATTTTTTTGTCTTGTGGATTATATGTAAACATCTTTTATGTAAAATATCTTACTCAGGACAGTACTAAATAAAAAAATAACATGCATTTTGTATGATCTCTTTTATTTTGTTAAAATTATTCACATTATCACAGATTCTGCAAGTGTAAAAAAAGAAAATATAAATAAATATTTTATTTCTTTTTTATATTTTTATTTAAAGTTTAAGTAATTTAGTTGTGTTTGTTTATTTTATTTAGTTTGTTTTATTATATAGTTTTATTATAGTTTATTTTGTAATCAAAATAATGAAAATGTTTTTATGGTTTCAGTTTTAGTTAACTGTAATAACCCTGGTCTGTAATATACTTTACAGATTCTACTTCACAGCCTGGATAGTATTCAGTGAATGACATGTTCACAAGTAAATAAGAGGAGTTGTCAGCAGTGGTAAAACTCAATGAGCCTCTGTATAACAAAAAAATTCAAAGATAAGAGCCGCCTCTAGAATAATGAACAATTTCAGCACACGATATTAAGAAAAATGTTCATATTAGCTCCATGCTTCACTGCGCTCTTTTCAAATTAAATATTAGCACAGTTTAACGCCACGTGGACGTCTTATTATACGCTGAAATGGAATCACTGCTATTCATGGGCGTGAGTTTTATTAAAATGCAAAAATAAAGAGTGCTGTTTGCGTCTGCATTGTAATTCTGTAATATGTGAGCAACACTGGTGTTTCTGCTAATGTTGAGTATTAATGCTCCAGCCGTTACTGAGACCTGCTGCTAATGAAGGCCGGTCGGATGGACTAACTGGATCCGGCGGCAGGAAATGCTCGTTTAGTTGTTCTCTGCCATCTCAGTGCTGAGAGATCATCTCTTCACCGTGTGAAATTAAACATTAATTATGAGGGAGAGGTGGGTTAATACTGATTTGCAATTAGAGCGGAGTCACGAGTCATAAACAGGGTCGCAGGCTTGGAGAAAACAAATGTGTAAATATTGCCAAAAGAGACATTTATTCATAGTTATAGTCCTTGTAATTAAACTCTGGGGATGTGGTCGTGTATTTGCTTTTCTATTTTATTAGTGTGTTCTTGTGTAATGTCATTCATTCACCTACACCAAATACGCTTTAAAGGGGTCATGACATACTGCACTCTAAAAAACGCTGGGTTAAAAATAATCCAAGTTGGGTTAAATATGGACAAACCCAGCAATTTCCAACCTATTTTGGGTTCATTTTAAGCCAGCCATACAGTCAATTTTAAACAATAGTTGAGTTCAATAAAACTACCCAGTACATATAAATTTAATCCAACCGCTGGGTTTGTCCATACTTGACCCAACATTTTTAGAGTGTAGAGGTCTTAAAACACCCTCCTCGTTATAAACAAAGCATTTATTTAACCAAGGTCCAAATATGGCTCATTTGGATATCGTGGGATCTGTGACGTCACATGGGCAAACATATTTGCATACCTGACTAAACATCTAGAGCAAGACATCGACAAAATCTAAGTTTATTTCTGGGCTCATCTGCTCGACAGTATATAGCATTCATCATCAATGAGGTGTATACTGAATTTGGCCTTTTAATATCACTGTTTTAGTATATTAGTGTTTTTCATGTTAAGTGTTTTGGGACGTCCCACTGTTATATACTGCGGCAGGTGCTGGATATGGGTCACAAGTGCTCAAAACTTGCAGTTTGTTCACATATCTTTGCTGTTCTTCTTTTGAGAGGTGATCAGAATATTTTTTGGCTTGAAACAGATGGAACATGGACAGGCCTGTGCTGCAGCTCTATGGATGTCTTGGCATTTTTAAAACGGTTAGTTCCTGTCCTTGATTCTGATTGGTCAGTAGCTGTGTTTTATTCACAATTAAAACACGGCTTTGACCGCTTCACTCAAAGGTTCTGTGTATCACTACACAACACCCTTGAAGCTTAGTGTATCATGTAGAAGACTATTGCGAGAAAGAGATCGAGTGAGCGAGTTTATTACCTGCATTCAGATTTAGCATTTTCCTTCAGGTCAATCCAATGTATATAATAAAAAATCTGTTTAAATTTCCTGCTGCTATATCTTGTCCTTTTAACAGTTAAGGGGTTTTCCCGTGACTGACAGCGCTAGTCAAAGCATTTGTCAGTTGCGTCTTGTTCTGTGTTCTTTTCAATGTAAAAGTCTTTGATACTGACTGACACACTCATAAAGACAGTCTTTGCCACCAGCAACTTCTGTTGCTGTTCATGGCTTCATGGCCAGGGACTATTTTTTTCCGGCGGAAAGAAGGCTTTTAGTGAAACTTTACTTCATGAAAGTTGCATTAATACAATATGTTTGGCTTTAACATTTGTATTGTGTGGTAACGGTTTTATAAAAGCAATAAGGTACTCGAGGCTAGTGCTGTATCGTGAATAAGTCACGGCTAACAACCTAACAACACCCTTCAGCCGTGACTTATTCACGATACAGCACTGGCCTCGAGTACCTTATTGCTTACTTATGTGGCTAATCATTTGATGTTTGTGTGTAGAGTTACTACACAAAAATACCATTTTTAGAAGAGCTAAAATAGTTGTTTGCTTTTGCAAGATATATGTGACATTTTGCACGTTGTGTGTTTTGTGGTTTTGAGTGTAGAGTTTTGAGAAATGGAGCCATAGTTTCAAAAACTGTGTATGCATTTTTGAAAAACTGTAATACTTTTGGATTAGGGGCTGAGCACCAGTAATAGTGATTCTTGCCCTGCAAACACAAGCGATAAGGAAACGCATCACATGGTGTGTGTCCCTCAGCACACTGTGAGCGCAGTGATGCAGATGAATGAGGCGGTAAAAGATCTGACTGTACATTTCCTGCGAGAGCTGCACAGAGTTTCTGTCCCGGTGAATGAGGCAAACCTCAGAAACACCATCACTTCATCATCACTTCTGTCCTCAGGTGCTTCACAACAAGAACATCGTGATGAGGGTTTCTAAAACGTGCAAATCTTCCTGTTGTAAGAATACAAGTTTGCTTTGACTGTCCATAGCTCTGTAACTAGTAGATTTCAAATGTAGTAATAATCTAGTTACATAATGCATGTTTTACACACTGTTTTTCACTAAATGAACAATGTTATATCGATTTATTACTGGAATACTTGATTCTGATTGGTCAGTGAAGCATTCTATGGTCAAATATTTCATTTCTCTAGTATCATGCTCTCATCTTACATGAAAAAAAATGCAATAAATATTTCAAATCCATTAATTTATTTATTCAGCGAGTAGCCATGTAATAGTGGAATAATGTGTCTTGTTTTAGCAAAATAAAAAGCAGATCCAGACTGACTGTACATTATTAGTTTAAACATACTAAACATTTGAAAACATGTAAAATGCCATCATTTTGAGTGCTAACATGAAACAGATGAATCAGAGTATTTCCCAGTCTTAACAAGTTGTGCGCTTCTCATGTCAAAATTGCTCTGCTGTTATTGTTCTTCAGCATGTCATTCAGACGCAGCATCTGAGTGTTCGACTTCTTCACTGCTAACAAGCCTTGAAATGAAAACAAACTGAGTTTGATAATGAGACACAGCACTAGCAATTAATGTGAACAGAAATGGATCTATAAATACCTTGCCCTTGTCTTCTGAAATGAAATCTCTGCTCGCGGCTCCGTCTCGCAGTCACCCGTAAACATGTGTCATTCATTCTGACACCGTCCCAGAAAGACAACGACGACATCGCGACTGTTTGTGTGTTTGTTCGGCAACAGCCTCTGGCTCAAAACTAACTCAAACACACTTCAGTAACACATCACTTCAGGTGGGCATCAATCAGACGCTGGCATGCATACACACACACACACACACACACACACACACACATACACACAGCGGTGACACAAATACGATTATCGGCTTTTCCTCTTTTAGCTGCTTGGCTCATGAAAATAATCCAAACAAAAAAGATTTAGGTAGCATCTGATGCTCTATTTATGATATGATATGATATGGTCGGATACAATTAAGTAATATTTTGGGCTACAGAAGTCACAACACTCATATGCTGCCTCTGAAATGACATGCTTTATGTTTAAAGTCACAGGAAAACAAACTTGGCTTGATTTACTTCCTTAATACACACAGCTTCTCTGAAAGGGCATCATTTATCAAGACACGTTATTCCAAAGAAGCAAAAACATTTTTTTTTTTTTTTTCCCCTTTTTTTCCCCCCTTTTCGGCTGTTGTTGAACTGACTGTCTAAAATCTGCCATTAGTTAAAGGTGCAATATGTAATTTTTTTGCAGCAAAATATCCAAAAACCACTAGGCCAGTGTTATATATTGTGTTCACTTGAGTACTTACAATATCTCAAATGTTTCCAACTATTTGTAAATCATGAGAAAATTGCAATTTTAGCCAAGGCTCCGGGACGTGTGAGTCGCCGCCTGTCAATTGCGTCATACCCGCGTTACCCTCGGTTTCCGGTTTTATTTTGTAGAAACCATGGAAACACCAGAGACGCTTTAATATATTACACTTTTTAATAGACAAGGCAACAACTGTTTTGATATATTTATAGACAGAAAACTAATTGTTTTATATAGTTCAACACGTTTAGTCTTATTGTTTAAATCTAATTTTCTTGATTTTTTGTGAGTACCATGCTTTACCATGCCTCAGAGAAAAACACTATTTTGTGAAGTAGCTAACACAGCATAATCAGATGCAACTTTATTTTTAGTAACAGTAATACAGAATTATCTCCATCATACAATACGTTTTAAAATTAACTGCATGCCATTTATCAACACAAGCCATCCAGCATTTAATATGATATTCTAAAATCGATCTATCTTACTGCAGTGTGTAACAGTGTCTCACAGCAGCCGCCGAGCGAACGCTCAGAGTAACGTTATAACATCATTTTCAACACTCTCAAATGTATCTCATATGATAAACAGAGCTGTGTTACCTCATACTCATGACCGGAAAAGCGGAAGCGGCGCCAGCGACTGTGGCATAATAAAAGTCCCGCTGCTCGTGAGGCGTGTGTTGCGCAATCGCTCCAGCGGCCTCGTTCAGCTCCCACAACACTCGGTCCTGCTCTGCTTCATACTACAGTAACGTTAATAATCGCATCCATGAACATGATTTCTTCCCGAGTCCTATCCCTATTCTTTTGCCCCGTCCGTTGAGGAGAAGACCACATGTCCCAAGATTCCACGCTCAAACTTGGCGTCATCAAGCTACGCCTTTGTTTTGAATAGGCCTCTAGCGACCTCTAGCGGACAAAATTTTTACATATTGCACCTTTAACACAAGATTTTAATGATGGTCAATGTTCATGTAAGAACGTTAATGATAATAATCCACTTTAAACTATTGTTCACAGTTGACTCCATTCTGGTAAAAAAAAAAAAATAATAAAATAAAATTCACCATCCAATCATTTGTCATTTCTTCTTGTTTAGAGTTACAATATGTAGTCAGTAATGAAATTCAAAGTAATTAAGTGCAATGAAAGTTTGGCTGCAGGTTGAAAGCTGTCAACTTTGAGATCCCTTTATTTTATCTATCATATTTTATTTTATTTTATTATGTAATTTTATTTTATTTTATTATTTGTTATTTTTAGTTTTACTTACTGTGGGGCAGCAATAAGACTTACAGTTTCAGTTTTGTATGGAAAGAAACTGGGCTGTTAATGCCATTCATGTTGACTTTTAAAACACAATCAGGCATTCAGAAATGTCATTAAAAGTTTGCCATTTCTCAGTAAAGCAGTGGCTTTTATCTCAGATTTAGTGTGTTTCTTGCCATCATTAGAGTGCCGGCTTCATTTTGCATCTTTGTCTATTTAGATCTTTTCAGTCTACACACCTCATTTTGGACTTTTTGAAGGCACAGAGAGTTTTTGGCTATTTTTTTTACTTTAAAACACATAACATGATGTTTCAGAGCATCAAAGCAAAACAATATCTTGCTTTTCTTTTGCTGAGACAATATTTATTTCTAGATTGCAGTTGTATGTTCTATTTTAGTTTGGTATAGACAGTTTAACAGGTGTAGAAAAAAAAGTTGGATGTTCTTGTTCCACGTCACATTAATATGTTTGATCATAAAATCCAGAGCTTGGAAAAAAAAAAAAAAAAAAAAAAATCCTAAATTGATTGGAAGTGGCAGAAGATAGAATCATAATTCATATGTGAATATTGCACATCTATACGCTGCTGTCATTCATCTGGCTTTTCTGTCCTCCGTCGCCAAGGTGACCTGCGTTTTACATCCTATTATCACGCACTCATAAACCTCCACTGCTTGCATTACGCTTTTAATGCAATCCTATTCAGCGATAATACAATTTGGCCTGGGCGCGACACAAAAACTCCCTCCCTACAAGAAAATTAGCATCATTACGGAAAACAATGCCGCTGATGTTTATGGCTGAAGTTATAAATGGTTTGTCTTGCCACTATTCATGCAGGATTACAAGGGCAGGCGGCCAAAAAGGGCCTAATGTATTTAAAGTGACACATTAAAAGGATAAACAGTAGCTTTATCTCCAAAGTACATTGACTTTCGTTGAAACGCAGCAAAATCTCATTAATGAAGCTGCTGCTGGCCAAGTGATTACACATCTCAGCATCTCGTGGGGCAGAGCCTCCATGTTGGAGAGGAAAGCAGGTCACAATCATACACACATTAAGATATCTAATCCAGTGTGCAGGGCTGGGAAACTGACTCCGATCTAGACCTCTTTTCCAGTCCATTCACGTACAGGCCGGTGGACTGACTACTGCAACTGCTTATGAGAAATTGAGAGCGACTACACCTTATTTGCAATGTACAACACTGTTTACTCTGTATTTAAAGGGTTAGTTCACCCAAAAATAACATTTCTGTCATTAATTACTCACCCTCATGATGTTCCACACCTGTAAGACCTTCGTTCATCTTCAGAACACAAATTAAGATATTTTTGATGAAATCCGAGAGCTATATGACTCGTCCATAGACAGCAATATAATCAACACTTTCAAGGTCCAGAAAGGTACTAAAGACATCGTTAAAACAGTCATGTGACTGCAGTGGTTCAACCTTAATGTTATGAAGAGACGAGAATACTTTTTGTGCGCAAAAACAAAACAAAAATAACCACTTTATTCAACACTCTCTTCTCTTCTGTGTCATTCTCATACGTTGTTTACGTCCAGCGCTTCCAGGTTCTACGTCAGAACGCCGACTCATTATTGGCCGGCTCCTGCGTCAGCATCACACGCATGCGTCGTGCTGATCACGTGATCAGCTTTAGCCAATACTGAGCCGGCATTCGGACGTAAACACGGAAGCCTTCACTGCGTCACCTGTGTAAGGATAATGACAGGGAAGAGAAGAGATTGTTGAATAAAGTGGTTATTTTTGTTTAGTTTTTGCGCACAAAAAGTATTCTCGTCTCTTCATAACATTAAGGTTGAACCACTGCAGTCACATGACTGTTTTAACGATGTCTTTAGTACCTTTCTGGACCTTGAAAGTGTTGATTATATTGCTGTCTATGGACGAGTCATAAAGCCTCTCAGATTTCATCAAAAATAAGACGGAGGACAGAACAGCCAGATGAATGACAGCAGCGTATAGAAATGAAATATTCACACATGAATCACATATAAATCTTTAGTGAACTGAAAACAACTTTTATACTGTTAGTCATATTTTGAGATGAACACTCACTGGACTGAGCAACTCAGGTTTACTTGATTATCATACATCATTTATTGAAGAAAAAAAAAAAAAAAATCATTTTGTTCAAATATGAGTCTCAAATATGATCATCAGGCTTTTGAGGAAGGTTTATGTGTTCATCTCTCAATCATCATTATATTGCATTGTATTATCTGTTTTAAAACTACAGAGCTTTGATCATAAATCTAAGCGTTTAAAGATCATCTTACTAAGACATTATTGGCAGATATACAGTTGAGTGATGACTGATATTTATATGAATTGTATGTAAGCATCTTCTGTACTGTTATAAATATATCACTGATTTACATGTAAGCTATCATAATTTCATCTTACAGTTTTTCTTAATTGCTTAAACACATTTCTTGAAATTATGCCTCTTTTTCTCGAAACTCTAAACACAAAACCATAACTTCTCACACAATGGGCTATATGCACGGAGTGTTCTTTAGAACTTCCGCATTAATATAAGCCAGCTTGAAAACTTCCGGTGAGATGTCATTTGCTGGTGTGTTGAGCATCACTAGTGTAATACTTAGTTTATAATCAGAATATAGTCACTTAAATAGTCAGGCATAGCATTAATTTAGTTATTCAAACGTAAGACGGCATAAAAAAAAATAAATAAATAAAATAAATAAAGACGTACCACGTACCTCTTCAGCTAAATTCAATTCGACCATCAGTTTTCACACTTTTATGTGAAAAAAAAGCTTAAAAAATTAAATATTTATTGTGCACTTTAGTTGTGCACAATTAATTGAATAAAATGTGAGTTTTTACAAGTGTGCCGAAATCATTGATCTTGCGCGGCACTGACTGACAGCTGCTGTGATTATAAAGTGAGAGCGCGGTGCTCGCTTTCTGTGTCATTCATTCACAAGAAAAGTTATTGTTTCTCTTAAGATTTTTTGAGTACTTCATACTTCACATTGACAAAATGTATTTTTAAACCTAGTTATTTTATAATGTTTAATATTTAGTCAAAAACGAAGTGAAAAATGATTAGAGGAAATGGCTGATATATGTGCAAATAAATGCTACTCTGCCGCCACCTGCTGGTTAAGTGGTAATTATTGTCTTTTTTTATTTTTAAATAAGTGTTTTCTATCAAATGTTGAATTTCGTAAATTTTTAAATGTTCGGTTTTACAATGGGGGCAATCTCAGAAGGATGAACAAATAATGTTTGTGGTCATCACATTAAAAATAACGTTTGAAGTGCTGGAGAAACAAATGCGTGTGTGTCTAATTACAGACACGGCATTTAAATGGTCCCAATAGCTTCGTCTTTATTGCAATCAATAAAACTGGTTTATTGGCAAATTAGATAAACGTGATAACTGCATTAAAATATGAATACAACATTAAAAAGTCAACCATTGATGGGTTTGGGTCGATGTACAGCGACTGAACAGCTAACAGTTCACCGGAAATGCCCGAGCTGGCTTAACGACAACCAGGAAGTAACCGTGTATATAGTCCATTCCCCAAACTTCCTATTTTCAGGTCAAAATGAAGCTCTCCACTCAAAACCATTCAATCTTGCTGAAAAACCAAACTTTGTTGTCAGACATCACACACAAGCCCTCAAAAACACACACTACAACATAGTCTTATACACTGGTGAGATCAATTCAAAACAATACTACAAAAAGCAAAAACAAAGCCAGTAATAAGTTATGTTGCTTGTGGTTCTGCCCTTCAAGAAACATTTCACATGATGATAACAAGTGTATACATTTGTGCATTTTTTGTATTCCTTAATGTACCATACAGTACATCAAACAACAAAAAATATCCTGCCCCAACATCCCATCTTTGGTCTGGGACAGGCCAGAGAATCTTGTCAAGACTATATTGGCCCCAGCCAACATCACAGGCTATATTGGCCCCAGCCATGGCCAAATAGCACTAAAAGTGGCTCATTGGCTCGTAATCATAGGGGAACCACTTTAAGTGCTATATAGCACTTCAACCAGCCCAAAGAACCGCTGAAGAACCATTTTTTTGTGTGTGTGTGCATGCAGCAGGGGTAAAATCCTCTTGCATGCCTGATCCATCAACTGAAATGTCTAGTCAGACTTCTTCCATTCCATCGTCTCTGTGTCCTACAGAGATAGAAGTACTGATCACTGTAACTGTAACACAAGCTTTTTACAAAATGGAAGCAGACAGAAACTCTGTATCTGTATGCAAGGCAGTTTGATGCATCTCTTTTCATTACAGTGGTATGTGCAACAGCTACAGTACATGTATGTGTTGTAACAGAGTACAGCACTCAAAAGTAACTGTAGAGTACACTGAGGTACAGCTACCCATTTTCCTCCCTGAAGATTCTTATGATCGAGGCGACGGTGAAGCAACTTAATTTTGGCTGAACTCATCGCCCAGCCTCCCTCATAGTCATACCATGGACAAGGACATGGTCAAGTAGTGGCATGAATTTCATCTGAGACTCCTTGTCTCCTTAGCCCTCATCTTCGACTCCTCGTCCTCCTCTTCTTCCTCTTCCTTCACCTCTTCCTCCTTACTGCTCTTGCTCATCCTCCTCCTCCTCCTCCTCTCTGGTGTCCTCGACCTTTTCAATCACGTCTCTTTGGATCCATTGTTCCAAATCTGAATGAACTGACTCGAGCTCTTTTATTGAAGTTTCTGATTGGTGTGTGATAAATTTTTACTCTTAGTGTTTCCACCTGGGTAACTGTGTGCTAATTGAGCTCATGCTACGCTGACTTGAGTGAATAATATTGAATGCTGGTGCCTTCTAAATGACAACATGGTGTAGGCAATGAGAAATGCAGGGTTTCTGCTTATATAAACATCAACAACTGCATCAAATTTCATATTTTTACACAGTTTGGGCCTCTGAATAAAAGTGAATGAGCTCCATATTCTCACTATATCAGACTATATGAGCTGTACAGTTTTGACAAACTTTCTGGTCAGGCTTTCTCAAGCCAACTTCAAAGTTTGTTTACGAACTTTACTCATCTAGTTTCCAGTGTTATCATATCAGTCTACCAGCTAACCTCAACATTTAAGACAACTTTCAGCAACAATTTTCCTCTCAAAACTCACTTTCAGATGACTGCAAGTGTTTGAAATAACTTCTGTTAGTGATCCAATGGGGATTCTGATCACCACATGAGGCAGAAATATATTTAAATGCGATGCTAAAGGCTACTTGTGCTCATGTTTATGGAAAATACCAGAGACTGCCTGAAGAATGTAGACAAATCATATATGATTATAATTGTCATAACAGAAGAAATGAACCGGAGAAGATTTCCACCTCAAAGAAGGCGGAGCCTCAGAGCCACACCCACCTATTACATCATCGCCACAGACCAATTGTAGTTCAAAGGCGTTTACCAGCCGGAACAAACTTTTCCGTGAAGTTTGCTTTGGCAAACTTTCGAACCGTTTCGAAACTCCTGAAAAAAACGTCCTGAAAAAAACGTTTCGAACTCCTGAAAAAACTTCAAACGAACTTTGTTTTGGCCTGGTTTTGTTTAAAATAGCATCATTCTTCTATTTCACTTGAAGTATATCAGGGCCTTGAGCCTCAGCGAGCAGCTAGATTTTTTTGTAGGCTTTTTGGCCTTTGTAGCACTGGACAGAGAAAACACGAAGGTCAAGAGAGAGAAGATCGGGACACAATACGGTCAAATTGAAACCGTTAGAAGAACAAATCTCGTGTCATGTACCATGAGTATGCGCACTACTCACTGTGCAGCTGCTGCGAATGTCATATATTAGAAATAATATGATAACATTAGCACCACTGTGCAGATTTGTACATGATATATTGTCATTGAATTCCCTTTTACTTGGCTTCAGTGGAAAGCATCATTATGTGATCTGTATCGGTGAAATCAAGACAAATCTGCTCGATCTCTGCCAGGAGCTGGAAACAACAGACTTCGAGCAGACGCACCGCCTTCTCTTCTTCAGAAGGAAAAGAGGGCCATATGGTGCCCGGAGGGGCCACAGCGAAACCGTGTGCTTCCTCTGACAGGATATACGCATGGAGCTGCATCACATTCCATCCAAACACATGCACCGCGTTTATCAATATCACTATGCCAGGGTTGGGAAAGGATGCCAGGCTGTTGCTAAGGCGAGTGATTGTTAGCATGCAATGTGGGTGTTGAGGGTAGTTTCTAAGCTTTTGCTAGGTGCTCTCACCAAAATATTTAGCCCTAACTTTAAGATTTATGTATTTGAATTGCATATAACATTTTCATCCATTTGGATTACACAGGTTTAACTAATAAACTTAAAGGGGACATATCATGAAAATCTGACTTTTTCCGTGTTTAAGTGCTATAATCGGGTCCCCGGTGCATCTACCAACCCAGAAAACGTGAAAAAGGACAACCCAGTGACTTTGTTTTGGCAAGCCTTTCTCTGCAAGCATGTGAAAAAACAAGCCTTTCAGATTTTGCTCCCCTTGTGACGTAGGAAGAGGATCTTATTATAATATTACCACCCCTTAATCTGTATGCTTCCACCCACGGCGTCGCCATTTTGTTTTCGCAAGCGACAGCGGTGTACCAGTAACACTGGTCCTGGAGTGCACAGTTTAGCTACAACCCTGATCAAACACACTTGAATTACTAAAGTTACGTGAAGAAAGGTGAGTTGGGTCGGGCAAAACTCAACAAGAACGACCGTCCCTGAGCTTGTAATATGTCTCAGCTATGTAAACCTTATCACTGATCTGTTAGCGGCTATAATAGTAAACATATGAGTCTCCATAAACTCCTGGCATCTGAGCCACTAATGAGTTTAATTTTATTTATGAGGGCAATGTGTCCAGATAAATTCATATAACAGAATGTGCAAGTCATTTTACTCCAGACTGCTTTGCACACGAGGGTCAGTAAAACACAGGATTTGCACAGAAGTTCATTCTCATAATTGGATCGATACCAACTGTTCATGATCCAATTTCATATATATTTCGTGATGTTTGCAAACTGACTTTCTGAATGTGTTTCGTTAGCACGTTGCTACTGTTAAATGTGGCTAAAGTTACTTACTGTATTCACGGAGACCAGAGTCATGTCATTATTTTCATTTTTAACCCGAAACCGCTTGCAGTCAGTATAATTCATGAACGCATCTCCATTCTTATCGAGTCTCTCCAACAGTGTGTAGCTTTAGCCACGTTAGCTGTGCAGAGCGCTACCAAACTCATTCAGAATCGAATGTTAGCAATCATCAACAAAATACATGCCATACCTACATGATCTGATATGCTGCATCACAAACAGTTTGATCCATTTTGAGAGTTATATATGCTGTGTGAGCTTCTCGTGTGTTGTTTATGCCTCAGTGTAGTGGAATCACAAGCTTTAACCACCCAAAAATAGGTGGTTAAAACATGGTATAATAAATCCATGGGGTATATTGAGCTGAAACTTCACAGACACATTCTGGGGACACCAGAGACTTATATTATATCTTGTGAAAAGGGGCATAATAGGTCCCCTTTAATGTAATGCACATTTGTCAGTCATACATAAATGAAACAGGTCAACACTTAAATATGTATCACATATTCATTATAGCCAAAAGATCCCACCCTTAAGTCTTTATGATTTTCTGTTCTCTAGGTTTTACCAGTCAAAAACTGTAAGTCTAAACTCAATACACATGCACACCTCTCCTCAACACACGTGATTTGAGGAATCATTCAAAAGGCGCAGGGCAAGTTACACACTAAAGATGATTTCTGAGCTAAGGAATATGTTTAAATCATTAATCGTCAGTATGAGCAGCAGTACTTCTTACCCTCAGGCCATGCACTACAACTGTGTGCTTCACGTCTCACCCAATTTTTGAGAGTCTGCAGTGCCAGGGCAACATTGGACAGGGCACGGATGGGAGCACTTGTGCAATCTGTGGGTGTATAAAATGAAGCGGTGCTAGGGTTGCCAACTTCTGGAAAGGAAAATAAGGGACAATCATGGTTCTTTATAGGAAAATAAGGGACACTTGTCCCTTAATATTTGTACTGTACCACACAGGGTATGTCATTTCAGTGTCTGCAGTTAAGTATGTGTATTGAAAGGTTCTCAGACATAAACACATTTGGGTAATTTCATGTCAAAATCAACCAAATTTCAGAAACTTTCCCAGCTCTTTTTTCTTTTCTTTTTTTTATTTTTCCTGAAAAAAGACAAACATAAAATATAGCTGTGACCAGCAATTATCGGAGTTCAAGCGTTTTAAGGCCTTTAAGCCAATACGTAAAAAAAGTAACATGTTTTATTTAGCAATGTAACCATTGAAATCATAGAAGACCATTTACAGCCAATACAGGCAATTTACCATAGAAAATATTTGGTTTTAAAGCTTTTTAACAGTTTTTGTGCCACCTATGGTCCGATCTCCATAAAAGTTGGCATCCTTGTTTAGAGTCGTATGTCACATGTGCTCACCAATTTTCGTGAAGTTCCGAGTTTTCGTTTCAGGAGTTATGGGCTGTTGTGAGCACTTGGCCACGCCCATTTTCTAAATGACCATGCTATAGCTATCCAAAGGGTAAAGTTTAACTTTCTTTTTTTTTTTTGTTAATTATTGATCTAGAGAGTCTATAGAATTTAGCTGCACTGGTTTGGTTCCGATCGGGTGAAAAACCTAGCACTAGTTTGCAAAAGTAGTTTTTTACATAATCACGAATATTTAATGAACAATTTGATTGACAGCAGAGGTTCTTAAAGCAAAGATGTTCAGTATGAGGTGATCTATCAAATGATATCAATATTGTGTGTATGTGTGAAACATCACAGGATTACAGAGGCGCAAAACTTGTTAGGGCCAACTAGTGACTGATTTTTTTTTAAATTCTTACAGACCTCTAGGACCATGAGTCAAACATGCCCACCAAGTTTTGTTCTGATCAGCCTCCATTAACCTTGTCTAATAGGTGCTCAAACTTCATTGGCCAATCTCCATAAAAGTCTTCATGCTTCTTTAGAATCTTGTGCCGCATGTGCACACGTAATGATGCAAAGTTTTGAGTTTTCATTTAGGAATGATAGGCTTTTGAGTAGACTTGGCCATGTCTGTTTCTCAAATGACCCTGCTATAGCTATCCAAAAGCCAAAGTTCCACATATTTTAATAACTATTGACCTAGAGAGTGGTTTTATCGAGTTTGAGCCAAAAGCCTAGGACTAGTTTGCCAAAGTTGGTTTTTGAAATAATCTCCAATATTTAGCGAATGATTTGATGGACAGAGGCGGTCCAAGAGGAAAAGTTGCTCAGAATGAGGAGTTCTACCATGTGGTACGAATGTCGCGGCTGTGCACGAAAAATCATGCGATACACAATTCTTTACGCACGTGAGAAACGTGAAGGCGATTTCTTTTGAATTTCTCACAGGCCTCTATGGCTGTGAGTCAAACAGGTCCAGCGAGTTTCGTTCCGATCGGCCTCCGTTAATCTTGTCTGATAGCTGCTCAAACTTCAGTGGCCGATGGCGGACATATTTTTTTGAGATACGTCAATGTCCTCATATACAATCATGGCACCTCAGACGAAGACACTACATGCCAATTTTCAAGTCAATCGGACAAATGGTGAAGTAGTTATAGCCATTTTCAGTTTTTTTGGTGTTATAGCACCACCTACTGGCCAGTTGCTGCATCCTTTTTCACACGGCCACAGAATGAGCTTTTACATATGTGTGCCAAGTTTGGTGAAAATATATCATTCCATTCACAAGTTATAGCCATTTTAGTAAAAGTGGCTCCACTTTGAGCGTTTTGGCTACACTGGCGACACACAGGGATCGAGAATCGAAATTTAAACTTTTTTTTTTTACTTTTTTTTGGAGAATCTTGTTGCACTGGTTTAGTTCCAATAGGGACAAAAGCCTATGACTAGTTCGCAAAAGTATTTTTTTTTTTTTTTTTCAAAATATCATAAAATACTCATAAAATGAAAATACAATTTTGACAGAACAATGAGGGATTCCGAGGCATGCATTTTGTCCATCTTGGGCCAAGGACAAAACCTTCATGCTATGCGCTTGAACCCCTAATGAAGAAGAAAGCCAAATATTAAATGTGATGGATCTATATTTACTGAGTAATTCAATATTTTGTAGAGAGGGGTCAAAATGACAATTTTCACCTGAGATTTGGAGTCAGATTACAGTGGAGTAAAAATGACTTTAGAAAGATGACAACATCATTATTTTATTTTTACACAGAGATTTGTTGGTCTGTTAGTAAAATCTGTTGACTTTAGCAATCTTTGCTGCATTATATGCCAATGGTGACAGTTCAAAAAAAAAAGGGAAAAAGCACTTCTTGCTTTTTTTGCCCAAAGTCTGCATGCCTGTTACTCAAGATATCCAATATCCTTTTAGATTCTAATTCTTAACAAACTTTTCTTTTGGTTTCTTAATTTTTAAGGTCTAATATGGTTAATTTCCAGAGATATGGGAATTTCAATGGCTCCATGAGTAAATTGTACACATTTTCGATGGTCGCACATTTTCTAAGGAACAAATAATGTTGAAACTAGAAATGCATCAAGTATTTTTTTTTTCTATCAACACAATTGCATTGAACATTCCTGTCTGAGTGCCAAAAATACTATTTTTCCAAAGTTTGTGTGCCTGTAACTCTAAAAGTATTAAAGATATCTCAATACCCTTCATTCTTAATACACCCTATATGTTTCAATCCCATAGATATAGGTATCTTAATGTGGCTTCATGTTCAAATTGTTGAATTCTGCCCATTATCTATTGGCTATATAGCTACACCACAGCATATTAAATATCATCACCCTCTATTCAAAACGATAGGCTTCCTTCACTGTTATAGAATGCATTGATACAAAGACAACACTTCACATGATTCTCTTTCAGTTTTGGCTCACCGCCTCGACATCTTTAATATCTCTTGGACATCATTACTCTGCGGCTGCCAAATGAAGTGCATGTATGACTATCATAGATTTGCCCTTGCTCTGTAAGTTTCAGTAATAAAGGCACCACAAGGAAAGCATCCAATTAAATATGAGTAACCAACGAATATAAGCTCACACAAGTGATCACAATAACATTCTCCATGAAAAAGAATAAAAGGATATCAATATCATTAATGCATGAGTCCATCACCTGTGGAAATGACCTCTACACATTCCCACAGAAGATGAATGCATTTCATTATGGAGATCTTTTAGTTCCTGCAGAGCAAAGAAAACTAATACATGAGGATGAGAAACACAGTTCATAATACCAGCAGGAGCGTTTTAATTAAACTACACTGATTAGATCAGACCATGTTTTATCATGTTTTTCCAAGCATACAGCATTAAAAGGACCAAAAATGATGTGCCCTTTTATGTTGCGGTTACCTTCAGCTACTGAATATGGACCATCTCCAGACGTGATGATCCACTGTCTATAGTGGACCAGAAACACACTGTGCGCATGTACACAAATGCAGACTCGAATGTTTGGCAAATGCATTGCAAACATGCGATCCATATATGCCACTATAGCATTAATAAATCGCAGTACTCAAAGGATGTGCTATTATTCAGGTATCTAGATGGTAACAGTTAACCGTTTACAAGCAAACAATTAAATGACATGTTAATAGTTAACAAGCGCCCCTTGTGGCAACACTGAGCATTTAACGTTCACTTACGCTTCTTTTTCTTTGTGACAAAGAAGTGCGCTTAATTGTAGAAGCATTTGCTTTCATGTACTTTCCTATGTTTCAGGTCTAAGAGTAAGAAATCTCAGCTATCATCACTGAAGTATACTGCATCATCATGTCCACTGTGGCAGCACTAGATTAGTGGTTAAAAATCCAGGCTAGTAACTCAAAGCTTGTTGTGTTCAAGGTCTGGAAGACGTGATTAATGGACCGGCGCGTTACTGGGATCCAGGTTGCCCGAGGGACGCTGTCTGAAAGTAAGTGCAAGTCGCTTTGTATAAGAAAGTGTCTGCTTAATGACACATTAAATAAAGAATGCATTATTAATAGTGCCGGCTAAAGCGAGCATCGCTATTACTGTTGCTCATACTGATTTAAACAAACACCTAAAACTACATGTTGAGCTTTCGAATGTAACTCGTCCCTCGCTGTTTGCATAATTGTCAACACGATTACGACATTTTATTAGATTTGAAATGAGAAGCGTTTGTAAGCCTATTGTCACAGAAACTTAAAAGGCTTCCCTGAAGGTTTGCACCAAAATAAAAGCTCGAGGATTTAACTCTTGAAGAAGTTAAGACATATGTATTGCAATTTTACTACTGTAAAGTAAAATAATTAATATAGTTATAATACATGTAATATCAATCCTACACAAGGCATGACATTAAACTTCTGTTTAATATCACAGTTGTGGCATCACCAAAAGGGTGTGTTTTAGATGGGAGTTTGGTGGCCTACCCTCCAAACTACAACTCCCAGAATCCCTTGCAGTGAGGCCAGTTACAAGATGGCCGACAAGAAAGAACTACAATCCCCAAACTGCCACTTCATGAGGGGCAAGGTGGGGTGCCTGGTGAAAAGAGACTCTTCTTAGGGGCCGTTTACACGACACACCATTTTCAACTAAAAACTGAAAACATTTTATGCATTTTGGCCGTTCATTTACATGACAATGGCATTTTGGGGGCCTGAAAACGCAAACTTTAGAAAACGTGTTTCAAAGTGCAAGTTTTTTTTTTTTTTTTTTTGAAAACAATACCGCTATTGTCTCTATGTAAACTAAAAAAAAAAAAAAAATGCAAACAAACACCTAAAACTACATTCACGTTGAGCTTTCAAATGTAACTAAAGCAAGGAGGTTGGTGGCCTACCCTCTAAACTACGACTCCAAGAATCCCTTGCAATGGGGCCAGTTACAAGATGGCTGACAAGAAAGAACTCAAATGCCCAAACTGCCAAGGAAGGGCAAGGTGTGCCCCCCCACCCCCCCCCCCCCCCAAAAAAATAAATATATATTATATATATATCAAAAAACTACCAAAACCCCAGCAAATTTGTAAAAATGTGACGTCATGCACATTAGTATTACGTGTTCAGTCTATAGGCAAGCACAAATTCGTGACAACCAAAGCAACAAAGTGACATTGCCAACTACTGGCCTGGCATGCATAACACAATTATTTAAGTCGTCATTGAACGGGGATCGTTTTGACATCGTTATCATCTGTAGGCAAAGGAAAACCACCTTTGAGAGAAGCTGTTCTGCTTTGCCTTCCTGTGAGTCACTACACAAAGATCCTCAACCTCACCAATTACCACACAGTTTAAAAGTTGTTCGACGGTAGACGACCTGCCACCATCTGCCCCTGATTCATGAAGTCATGATGCTGATTCCACACAAACATCAGAAGGGGTGAGTGGTGTCATTTGGTATTTTTCTGTGTCAAGCCTCATTTCTCGTTTATGATGTGTGCTGGATGTAGCTGTCATGACATGCCAGGAACTATTTCTCAGATGGTTTAGTCTTCTGCTGAAGATCCTGTTGAAATGTCACCATGTATTCAGAGAGAGCAGACGCTCTTGTCTCATGGAACAGGAACAACATACGGGCCGGATTTATTTTAACAGTGTAGGCTGATGCGAGCAAAACATTTCTAGTTTGTTCGACAGATTCATGAAAAAAAATGTGGGTATTTTTTGTAGCAGCATAGTGAAAAAGGGAAGTGAAAGGCGTAAAATTGGTTGTCCAGTCCAGTATCAAAAAAAAAGAAAAAGAAAAGAAAACGCATCTGAATGGCTGCGCTGTGAAAAATGTTTTCATCATTATATTATAACAACATTTTTTTTCCATCCATTTAACTACAAAATCACTTCTTCTGTTTTCAGAGTTTCAACTCAATTTTCTTCATCTGTAATCGTGTTCAAAGTGTTTGAATAAAACAGTCTATGGCACCACTGTGATTTTACTTAAATGTAATTAAATAGGATGGATTAAACTAATTCAAAGTGACAGTAACTGTTACAAACGATTTCTATCTCAAATAAATGCATTCCCAGCTGAAAAAAAAGTATGTACTTAAAGTGCTCTAATTTTTGCGCACTAATTTTGTAAATAAATAATAATAAATAAATAAATAAATAAATAAATAAACTAATATGTGCTTTTAATATACTATCTTTGTATTTAAAAACTATATTTAGTTATCACTTGTAGTACACTACAAGTGTACTATAAGTGGTATCTAAATAGTTTTTTTTTTTTTTTTTTTAATACAGAGATAGTATATTAAAAGCACATTTTATTTCATATTTCATGGTGTCTCAAAATAGCACAGTTGACTACACTTAGATGTTATTAAGATTATCTTAAGAAGTACTAAAGAAGAATTTTTAGTATATTAAGTACAAACTTAGTGCACGAAAATAAAGCACTTTAAGTACATTATAGGAATGTACTTTTTTTTTTTCACCTGGGTTGTTTACTTTATATTCATCAAATAATCCTCAAGGTTTTCACAAAAGTATAAAGCAGCATGACTGTTTTCAACATTGATAATAATCATAAATGTTTCTTCAAGTCAGGTCAAGTCATCATTTATATAGCGCTTTTACAATACAGATTGTTTCAAAGCAGCTTCACAGTGAAAATAGGAAAATTAATGGACAGAGATGGCTTTACAGCAGCTCTAAAATAAAGTTATTATTGAGCTAAAGTAAGTTCTGATTGAATCACTTCCGTTGTAAAAAATCATTAATTATTAACTTAGGGGCCGCTTAAATGACACCGTTTTAACTGAAAACAGAAGACTTTTAATGCGTTCTTGCTGTTCATTTATGTGTTTAGCCTTTAGGTATGTGCGTTTGAATGCGTATGTGCACAGCCGCTTAGTCTTTCTTTACAAAGTGACAACACCAAATTACTTGTCTGGTCTGCATAATACAGAATTATTAGTTGTTTCCACGGATCCATGCGAACTGGAGTAATTTTGATAACGTTTTATCTATACATAGGGAAAGGAAAGGGAAGGAGGCCTTCACAGGGTATAGTTTAGTTGACACTTCAGGGCTGCTTTGTGGTCGTGTCTAGGCACAGGTCCATCATCTCATCTGGATACGGCCTGGATCTGGGATAAACAGAGAGAGACTAATATTAGCGTAGACGCCATTCTTCTTTTGATGCAGCGAGTACTTCAGGTGTTACGGGAAGTGTTCCCGGTTCCAGCTGACCTAAATTATGCAGCCTAATAATTTACATGATTTGAATGATAGAAGTAGATAATGTGTTATGTGTATGCCAGGTTAAAGATATGTGTTTTTTAGTCTAGATTTAAACTGACAGAGTGTGTCTGCTTCCCGAACAATGCTAGGAAGATTGTTCCAGAGTTTAGGTGCTAAAAAGGAAAAGGATCCACCGCCTGCGGTTGATTTTGATATTCTAGGTATTATCAGCTGGCCTGAATTCTGAGATCGCAATAGACGTGAAGGACTATAATGCTTTAAGAGCTTGCTCAGGTACTGGGGAGCTAAACCATTTAGTGCTTTGTAAGTAATTAGCAAGATTTTAAAATCTATGTGATGGTTAACAGGGAGCCAATGCAGTGTTGACAGAACTGGGCTAATATGGTCATACTTCCTGGTTCTAGTAAGAACTCTAGCTGCTGCATTTTGGACCAGCTAGAGTTTGTTTATCAGGCGAGCAGGGCAACCACCCAGTAGAGCGTTACAGTAATCTAGCCTTGAGGTCATGAACGCATGAACTAACTGTTCTGCATTTGTCATTGAGAGCATATGTCATAATTTAGATATATTTTTAAGATGAAAAAATACGGTTTTACAGATGCTAGAAACATGGCCTTCAAATGAAAGATTGGTATCAAAGAGCACACCCAGGTTCCTAACTGACGACGAAGACTTAACAGAGCAGCCATCAAGTGTTAGACAGTATTCTAGGTTATTACGTGAAGAAGTTTTTGGTCCAATAATTAGAATCTCTGTTTTATCAGAATTAAGCAGTAGGAAATTTCAAGTCATCCAGTTTTTTATATCAGCTATGCATTCCGTTAATTTTGTGAATTGTTAAGTTTCGTCAGGGCGCGAAGAAATATAGAGCTGAGTATCATCAGCGTAACAGTGAAAACTAACGCCATGCTTCCTAATGATATCTCCCAAGGGTAGCATGTACAGAGTGAACAGCAACTGTCCTAGTACTGAGCCTTGCGGTACTCCATACTGAACTTGTGATCGATATGACATCTCTTCATTTACTACTACAAACTGATAACGGTCAGATAAGTATGATTTGAACCATGACAATGCAATTCCACTAATGCCAACATAATTTTCGAGTCTGTTCAAAAGAATATTGTGATCGATAGTGTCAAATGCAGCACTAAGATCCAGTAACACTAATAGAGAGATAAAGCCACGATCTGATGATAAGAGCAAATCATTAGTAACTCTAATGAGAGCAGTCTCAGTACTATGGTACGGTCTAAATCCTGACTGGAAATCCTCACAGATACCATTTCTTAGGATACTGCCTTTTCTAGTATCTTTGACAGAAAAGGTAGATTCAAGATCGGCCTGTAATTGACTAATTCTCTAGGATCAAGTTGTGGTTTTTTAATAAGAGGTTTAATAATAGCCAGCTTAAAAGTTTTCGGTATGTATCCTAATGACAAAGATGAATTAATGATATTAAGAAGAGGATCTATGACCTCTGGAAGCATCTCTTTCAATAGCTTAGTCGGTATAGGGTCTAACATACATGTTGTTGATTTTGATGATTTAACGAGTTTAGACAATTCTTCCTCTCCTATAGCAGCAAATGAATGGATTTTTTCCTCAGGGACACTACAATACACTGTCTGACGCGATACTGTAGTAGACGGTTGCATGGTTATAATTTTCTCTCTAATATTATAAATCTTGTAAGTAAAGAGCAGCAAATCATCATATTAGAATGATTTCTGAAGGATCATGTGACACTGAAGACTGGAGAAATGATGCTGAAAATTCAGCTTTGATCACAGGAATAAATTACATTTTACTATATATTCACATAGAAAATGTGTATTTTAAATTGTAAAAATATTACACAATTTTTACTGTATTTTTGATCAAATAAATGCAGCCTTGCTGAGCAGAAGAGACCTCTTTCAAAAACATGAAAAAATCTTACAGATCATACACTTTTTAATGTTAGTGTGTCGTTTTTTTGTTTTGTTTTTTTTTTGTGAAAAAACAAACAAACAAACAAAACATTTTTCATGAATTTAATTAATTTAGTTTCATTTTAACTATCTTTTTATGCTTTTTTGTGTCTGTGTCTTTACTGTGTGTTGTTTGGTTTGCGGTTGGGTCAATATAATTGAACAACTAAATCAAACTTTAAACAGTAATATTGAACTAATGTAATGAACGTTAAATAACAAAAACACCCAATGCAAACATAAGTCTGTGTGTTCTTGCTGTAATATGTATGCCAGCAGCCGTGTGTGTGTGTGTGTGTGTGTGTGTGTGTGTGTGTGTGTGTACGTTATCAGCCCTGCTCAGCAATCACACACAAATCTCCTCCTGATATGTCATGACACAACACGAGACATGAGAGAGCCGAAGCAAAGCACCACTGACATCAAACCTGGCGTAAAGATCTTGAGGAAGTTCACTTTCTGAACGAGTATGACAGAGAGGACATTTGTCAGGGAATAACAGCTTCCTCACAGAGCAGTCAATGATCACAGTACTTTCATTACAGCTATAAAAGTCAACCTTGGGAAAATAACAGAATCATCTGAAACTCTTTGAATGTGAGTTGCTAGAGTGTAGAATAATCAGACTATTTCAAAAGATATCTTGAATCAGAGAGTCACAATCACTGTGATTGAATGCTTCAGCTGAAGTCTGAAATCTGTCAATCCATTGGTTTTGTGTTGTGAAATCCAAGCCAAGCACGTTTGAATGTTTTGAGTCTGCGAGACAAAATCCCAGGTTGCATTCAACTCACAACGCCTGTCAGAGAAGCTCTTGGACCTGTGAGAGACGTTGCATCCAGATTGAGCCGCTATGATACATTTCAGTTTATCTGAATATAGCCAACCAGTTGTCAAGCGTGTCTCCGAAAAGCAAAAGAGACAGCAAATGAAAGTGCAAGAATGTCGATAACAAGACAAAAACAACATTGTACACTTGAGGACTCAAATAAGCTTCTGTCTAGATCAATCAAGACTCTGATACAGTTGTTCCCTCAGAGAGACATTAGCCCAAAGTTCTCCCTTTCCAAGAAAGTTTGAAAATTTTTAAATCAAAAAAGCAAATCAACGCCTGCCTTGATTGTCAATAAAACAAATCTTGTTGAATGTTTATTGCGTTTCTCTCTGTACTGCATATTGTTTCACGGAGAGTCTGTTAATGGGTGTTTGGTGTGGGAATAGAAAGTTGAATTTTGAAAACAAGAAAAATCTATAAAGGGTTCATTACCAGGCCGAGCCGAAAGTAACTGATAATGATAAAATCAATTTCAATTCTGACTTCATATTGACCAGGCACATTTCTTTGATATTATTGAGTTATTACTAAGTGGTTGAAGAGCTTCCCTCTTAAATGAACTCAATGAGTCATTGGTTTTGTTGGATGTCAGTTGACTCGTGCCAATACAATCGAGAGATGACAATAAAGATGGAAAATTAGACAGTGAGTCATTCCCGTCCACAACCACGGGAGACAGTAACATTGTGAATGAATTCGATATGCATGTTGTTTACCAGTAATAAAGCTGCTTAACGCAACATTACATGCTGTGCTAACACTCACAGATCTCTTCTGGAAACAAAGACACCTAATAAACATCTTTCTGGCCTCTCAATGGTAGTCCAGACTTGGCTTTCGTAGATCATAATAAGCTGTCTTTTTGGCAGCCTGAACCCAAAAATCAAACAAATGGTATAACAATAACGTTAAAGGGTTAGTTCACCCAAAAATGAAAATTCTGTCATTAATTACTCACCCTCATGTCGTTCCACACCCGTAAGACCTTCGTTCATCTTCATAATCAACACTTTCAAGGTCCAGAAAGGTACTAAAGACATCGTTAAAACAGTCATGTGACTGCAGTGGTTCAACCTTAATGTTATGAAGAGACGAGAATACTTTTTGTGCGCAAAAACTAAACAAAAATAACCACTTTATTCAACAATCTCTTCTCTTCCCTGTCATTATCCTTACACAGGTGACGCAGTGAAGGCTTCCGTGTTTACATCCGAATGCCGGCTCAGTATTGGCTAAAGCTGATCACGTGATCAGCACGATGCATGCGTGTGATGCTGACGCAGGAGCCGGCCAATAATGAGTCGGCGTTCTGACGAAGAACCTGGAAGCGCTGGACGTAGACAACGTATGAGAATGACACAGAAGAGAAGAGATTGTTGAATAAATTATTTTTGTTTTGTTTTTTGCGCACAAAAAGTATTCTCGTCTCTTCATAACATTAAGGTTGAACCACTGCAGTCACATGACTGTTTTAACGATGTCTTTAGTACCTTTCTGGACCTTGAAAGTGTTGATTATATTGCTGTCTATGGACGAGTCATAAACCTCTCGGATTTCATCAAAAATATCTTCATTTGTGTTCTGAAGATGAACGAAGGGCTTACGGGTGTGGAACGACATGAGGGTGAGTAATGACAGAATTTTTATTTTTGGGTGAACTAACACTTTAATGTTTGCATAACCAAGAAAAAAAAAAAAAATGTTTTTAAATGATTAAAAAGAAAAAAAAAAAGAAAAACCTGAACATTATTTTTTTTGTGTGTGTGTGTGTGTGTGTTAGCTGTTTTAATAAAGAGTTATAGAGTGGATAAAAAAAATAGAATTACCAAACTACAAACATAATCTCATGACAGTTCATAACTATTTTATGTTTTTTTGGTGAATTAGTGGCTTATTCGTATGAATTTGTAAGATCCCATTCATACATTTTCATACAATCTGCTTAAGCCCCAGTGACGGTTATGTTTAGTACTGGAGCTTCATGCTTACTTTTTTTTCAAAAAGCCGTTCACTTTCATTAAAAATTCACATCTGATGAATTCATATAAAATTCCCACCTCATAAAATAGTTATGTTTTCCCACGTAATACCACAAATCTAATTATCAAAACTTGCTAAATGACAACTTTAATTTTGTTTTCAGTGTTTGGTTTCAGTGCATTATAGATCTTTATAGATGATACTATAAAAGCACTACGATATCTCAAGTCTTCTAAAGGCATATGATAGGTTCAGACTGTCCTCCAAAAAAAAAACTACCCTATAGGTCATTTTTCAAGCACCTTATTACGACCTATATTTACGTTTTAAAGTCATGCGCCCTCTAGCTGGTGTAAAAAGAAATGACAGTGTCGTGTTATGTCTGTTGTAATGAAATGACATATGACTGTCATTGCCAATCAAAATGTGTGTTCACTAAAATGCAGTGTGTGGACTTTTTACACCATTTTTTCCTATTTCCATTTAGCGAAACTCATTTTTTTATTAACGACTACACCCACCCCACCCCTAAACCTACCCTCAGTGATTTATAGTGCATATACACTTTATGAACGCATACGTTCCCTGGGATCCAACCCACTATCGCATGATCACATGATTGCATATTGTTATATTTTGCAATGCTCTGCCAATTGAGCTACGCAAAACCCGAAATATAACGCAGATACAGTGGGTACGGAAAGTATTCAGACCCCCTTAAATTTTTCACTCTTTGTTATATTGCAGCCATTTGCTAAAATCATTTAAGTTCATTTTTTTTCCTCATTAATGTACACACAGCACCCCATATTGACAGAAAAACACAGAATTGTTGACATTTTTGCAGATTTATTAAAAAAGAAAAACTGAAATATCACATGGTCCTAAGTATTCAGACCCTTTGCTCAGTATTTAGTAGAAGCACCCTTTTGATCTAATACAGCCATGAGTCTTTTTGGGAAAGATGCAACAAGTTTTTCACACCTGGATTTGGGGATCCTCTGCCATTCCTCCTTGCAGATCCTCTCCAGTTCTGTCAGGTTGGATGGTAAACGCTGGTGGACAGTCATTTTTAGGTCTCTCCAGAGATGCTCAATTGGGTTTAAGTCAGGGCTCTGGCTGGGCCATTCAAGAACAGTCACGGAGTTGTTGTGAAGCCACTCCTTCGTTGTTTTAGCTGTGTGCTTAGGGTCATTGTCTTGTTGGAAGGTAAACCTTCGGCCCAGTCTGAGGTCCTGAGTACTCTGGAGAATGTTTTCGTCCAGGATATCCCTGTACTTGGCCGCATTCATCTTTCCCTCGATTGCAACCAGTCGTCCTGTCCCTGCAGCTGAAAAACACCCCCACAGCATGATGCTGCCACCACCATGCTTCACTGTTGGGACTGTATTGGACAGGTGATGAGCAGTGCCTGGTTTTCTCCACACATACCTCTTAGAATTAAGGCCAAAAAGTTCTATCTTGGTCTCATCAGACCAGAGAATCTTATTTCTCACCATCTTGGAGTCCTTCAGGTGTTTTTTCATGTGTCTTGCACTGAGGAGAGGCTTCCGTCGGGCCACTCTGCCATAAAGCCCCGACTGGTGGAGGGCTGCAGTGATGGTTGACTTTCTACAACTTTCTCCCATCTCCCGACTGCATCTCTGGAGCTCAGCCACAGTGATCTTTGGGTTCTTCTTTATCTCTCTCACCAAGGCTCTTCTCCCCCGATAGCTCAGTTTGGCCGGACGGCCAGCTCTAGGAAGGGTTCTGGTCGTCCCAAACGTCTTCCATTTAAGGATTATGGAGGCCACTGTGCTCTTAGGAACCTTAAGTGCAGCAGAAATTTTTTTGTAACCTTGGCCAGATCTGTGCCTTGCCACAATTCTGTCTCTGAGCTCTTCAGGCAGTTCCTTTGACCTCATGATTCTCATTTGCTCTGACATGCACTGTGAGCTGTAAGGTCTTATATAGACAGGTGTGTGGCTTTCCTAATCAAGTCCAGTCAGTATAATCAAACACAGCTGGACTCAAATGAAGGTGTAGAACCATCTCAAGGATGATCAGAAGAAATGGACAGTACCGGAGTTAAATATATGAGTGTCACAGCAAAGGGTCTGAATACTTAGGACCATGTGATATTTCAGTTTTTCTTTTTTAATAAATCTGCAAAAATGTCAACAATTCTGTGTTTTTCTGTCAATATGGGGTGCTGTGTGTACATTAATGAGGAAAAAAAATGAACTTAAATGATTTTAGCAAATGGCTGCAATATAACAAAGAGTGAAAAATTTAAGGGGGTCTGAATACTTTCCGTACCCACTGTAAAAGGGAACTATGCATTAAAATGAAAGTGTCCTGTTGTCGATAGGGGCGCAACTTTAGTAAACGCTCCTGTGGGTCGTATTTCAGGGAAGTGACAAACGACCTACATAGGCGTATTGGTTGGAGAACATGATGGATAGGTTAGTGTGAGGAGTTTTCAGACTGAAATATAAGTCATAATTCACTGAAAATCTTTCCGCATATATTCATAAATCACTAAATGTTCTCTTTTAGTAGAATATACAGTATACCGGCTCTTACTAAGTTGCCTCAGTGAGGGTTAGCTACGGTCTTGACACTCATTAATCAACTTTCTCGCTGCTTTCTTTATGTTTATGATTCAGAAGTGAAGCACATCAACTCTGAAATGCATGAATACTAATTTTTGTTCTTCTCACTTCAATTACTTCCTGCATCGGACCGTTGATCAAAAGAAACCCACTCATGAGTGTCGCAAACACAGTGACGACTCTTCTCACATTTGAATTTAAGACCGACACATCTGTCAGCACATCCTTGGATTTCTACTGGAAGAGGAAGAGGGCGGTGTGAGCGTCAACATGCTCGGCTGACTGCAGGGAGTTCATTCATTAGCAAGCAGAGGGACGGCCATGCATGATTCATGCCACGAGCGTTTCTACTGCACAGAGCCGACAAAAAAACTCATCAAATATCTGCTCCAGTGCTGGCATGTTAATCAGTCACTTCATATCAATATAACACAACAATACAGTTATTTATGCTGAAATTCACCAAAATGATTTATATACTAAATAAAAATGTGCAAATGACTTTTTTTTTTTTTTTGGTTTTGTATATTCCAGTGAATACTTTACAAACATGGTGTGCAAACAAGTGAATGATGAGTCAACACTTAAAACAGTATAAACACGCTTGCCAGGTGTATTCTCGAAAATAACGAGACTCTTTTTGTGACGTTGCTTGTCAAGCATAAACAATTAAACTACACTTAGCATTTTCACCCCTTAATAATAGATTTCTCACTTGGTGTTGTTGCAGTCCTCTATTTTCATTGCCAGTTTCACACATAAATAATTTTTAGCAGTCCTGCTCATTTATAGATGCACAACACACACACACACACACACACACACGGCCGTATATCAGCACGGCTGTGATTCGGCCGTAGGTAATCACAGCGTGCTGATATACAGTCATATCGCACGGCTAAGAGTGTGATATTGTGTTTATACAACAGTTCAATGGCACAAGTGTGTAAATAAATAAGAACAACAACGGACTGTCTTTAAAAACCTCTTTTGTGAGGAACTACTTCCTTCCACCACGGATTCAAATCTCAAGTTGACAGTTTAACAGTTGAGCCCAAGCCTCCGTTACTAAATGTAAAACGTCACTTTAGAACTAGTAACGAAGAAACGTTGAGTCGCTTCATTGAAACTCATTGTAATATATAGAGTATTATGAGAGAGAGAGATCGCCTGAGCGAGTGTATTACCTGCATCTGATATTCTTCAGGTCAATCTTATATTCATAATCACAAAATCAGTTTGAATGTCGTTGAGGAAAGCGATATCTTTATCTTTGTCCTTTTAACATTTAAGAGGCAGCGCTAGTCAATGCATTTGTCATTTGCGTCTCGTAAGATGATGTTTAAAGTAAAAACAGTGTTCTTGTTTCCTCGTTTCAGTCCTTTTCAATATAAAAGTCTTTGCGACTGACTCACTCACTCATAAAAACAGTCTTTGCTGCCATCTAATGGTGTATTAATGTAACTTTCACTGAAGTTGAAATCACTAACAGACTCTTTCTCAATACCAAAAAAATATGGCATGTTATTTATATAAAATATTATTTATTGAACAATAATATTTAAATTTGCATCAACAGCCATTTTAACAGTATAAGAAGTAAAACAGGAAATAAACACAAGCAAACAGTTCAGTCAAATGTACAAAAGCAGCTCTCTAGTTAGTACAGGATTTAATTTCAATGTAAATATAAAGTTATGAAACTTAATATAGCCCTAAAGCCAAATCCATTACCTCTGGAACAAGTAAAAGATTAATAAGACCAAAGATTGCCCGTTTGATATACCCAAAACGAATTATACCTCATGTTTAAACACTATCTACATAAGAGCCAGCGGCAAATTCCCGAAGCACTGGCCGAGATGAAGCTGTTCTCTGCGGGTACATGAGCTCTGAAGGATCGCTGACGGCCTGGAGCTCACATCTCTGAAAGCATCTAAACAAATTTTCAAATAGGCGCTATGTTTACACATACATATTTGAGGTCTAAACAACTACGTTCCCGCCAAAAAAAAAACTCTTAAAACTACATTCCATTACAAAATAACAGTATGTATAAAAATAGGGTGGGTTTGCTCGTCCGCCATGACACTCGCTTTGAGAATGCTGATGGTGGAGTGATACAAATGATGAAACGGTTCCTGTGGCTAAACTGGTACGATATCGCATGGCTGGAAAGACCTCTCAGCCAATCAGATTTTGAGAACCAGAAAGAACTGTTTATACTTGATTGTATGTACTGATGCAATGGCAGACAATGCAACACGTGGTTGTTTGATATGTAAAACAGACGTCACTTTTGCATGATTGGATGGCTGTCTTTAACGGAACATGAATATGATGATAGTCAGATGTCAGGCCTGGGAAATTATTAAATTAGACCATCTAGCATTGATTGAAAATACAAAAACAGAAGTAATTTTCTCTGTACATTTCCTTTGTACTTACACTATACTAGTGTATTTGTGCAGATATTGTATACAGTAAAAACACTATAGGGAGTGTGTAGAGAGATACTCTCCTCACCTCACATTTTTCAAGGCGTTACATGAAAATAAGGGTGTGTAAAGATTAGTAAATCTCAATCTAGACCAGCGGAGTGTGTCAGTACTGAAATATAAATGGTGCTGCAGTGTCTTCAATTAAATATACATGAGGGAAGAGTCCAGCGCTGAGAAATGCCATTATAGAAACCTTAAATCAAATGCATCTCATTAATATATCTTACAAATGCCAGAGAGATGCTGATTAATTGTTAAACGCTCCCTTTCTGATATCTTTATTTGATTATCATTTTTATATTTTATATATATATATATATATAAACAATTTTCTCTATGTTTAAGTTTTTCGGGTCTTGTTTTGGCTATACTTTTAAAAACAGTATGCGTTTGATTGTTTGTCCGGATGCAATGCCTTGCCCCAGAGCCTTCAACTGTAAGTACATTAATTAAAAGAGTGGAAACTCTTTTCTGTGTTAATCGACAGCATTAACTTTCATTGAACCCATAACCAAGAGGAGCTCACTTTTAAAACTGGTCTGAAATCTACTCGGTTGTGTTAATATTCATAAAAAGTGGGCCCTAAATCCAGTTTGTCTCAACAAAAAATAGCAGACAATTTCACAGCCAATCAAATGAATGACTGAGCAGCATCATAAACATCATATGTGTCCTTAATAGATGCTCGTTATGTGAAACGAATGTTTGATCCTTTCTCTAATGTGGCAAAGATATGTGAAGACTCCAGCTTTATCCGGCAGGTCTAAGACAATATTGCGAGACTTTGTTTCCCCCTTTTTAATTGAATTTCGAAGCTTAAGTGTTAATAGGCTTATCATTGATTGTCGCCTCAAACAAAGCAGCCAATAACAATAACAACAGCAGAGCAGAAACGGCACAAAACTGCCTGTGATTTATAGATAACAGCCAAATGAGCAATTGTTTTCGACTGCACGTTATCCATTAGCGTTTTCTTTAAAACAATGCAAATTGTTCTGTTCAGTTGATGAAAATCCTGAAAGAAACAGCTTTTCTGAGTATCTGTAGAAATTCTGTATCAAAGTTGATTTACTACAATGAAAAATGTTAAAATTTGCTATGAAAAAAGCTATTTGAGAACAAAACTTTAATGGTTAGACATTAACATACTAATCCAGCAAACAGGGAATGTTCTCAGAGCTTTGCATCCATAATGTTCTGGCAAGGTTCTCTCAAAGTTATGAACAAACGTTCTTCCTATAATGTTAATAGAACGTTCATTCAAAGTTATCAGGTCTTTAATAATGTTCTCAAAACATTAGCACAAAAACATCGTTACATCGTTCATGGAACATTTTACCTGCAATGTTGTAGTTGGATGTTTGTGTACCATTCTTTGGTCACACTTTTGGTCACTATTAACTAACTATTAACTATGACTTTTGCCTCAGTAAACTCCTAATTACTGCTTATTAATAGTCAGTAAGGTCGTTGTTAAGTTCAGGTATTGGGTAAGATTATAGGTAAGAATATGGTCATACAGAATAAGGCATTAATATGTGCTTTATACTGTAAGTACTAACAAACAGCCAATATCTTAGTAATATGCATAATAAGCAACTAGTTAATAGTGAGAATTGGACCCTAAACTAAAGTGTTACCCATTTTTTAAATGGTGCTACTTGTTTCAGAACGTTCAAAGAACATTCAAAAGTGACATTCCCATAATGTTTGCAAAATAATAAAATGGAATGTTTCCTTAAAGGGGACCTATAACACCCCTTTTCACAAGATGTAATGTAAGTCTCTGGTGTCTCCAGAATGTGTCTGTGAAGTTTCAGCTCAAAATACCCCACAGATCATTTATTATAGCTTGTCAAATTTGCCCCTATTTGGGTGTGAGCAAAAACATGCCGCTGCTCCCGGGCCCCTTTCCAGAAGAGGGCGGAGCTTTAACATCTCGCGCTTAAGTTGTTCAACAACAACAAAGCTGGAGAATCTCACACAGCCAAAATGAGGATTGTCAGTAACGGTGTTCAGCCTTACATTGTTCAAACCGGAGTCGACACTGATGGAGAGACTCAGGAAGAAGTTACAACTTTTAGAATGAAACTGGACGTTTCTGAATGGTTAGTGGATAAATTTATGTAGTTGCTGTGGAGCTGATTCAACTCATCCACTAGCATGTGCCGTCATGTTAATCTTTTGTGCAAATCCAGCATTAAATTGACCTTCGTTTGTGAAGCAGTCCGGCGTAAAATGATGCCATGGTAACAACACTGTACTAAAAAAGTCAGATTTTCATGATATGTCCCCTTTAACTTCTGCATAAACAATAATTTAAAAAAAAAGAAAGAAAGAAATTGTTAGATGGGAGACTAGAGTTGACTTTGTAATGAATGTGCAATGATTTCAACAGTGTTGCAAACACACAAGCTCCATTACTAGAGGTCAAATACTAGCTTAAGATTTCTGCATTCTTCCTTGCATTCATTAAATGCTGCTGATCAAGAAACAGTTTTCTCTGTTTCTCTTCGATCGCAGCATCATGCTGCTGAAGTCTGGTAAACATAATACATTCATTGAAACCCCAGAGCTGATGCATAAACACTCATTTGTATCACTTCACTGCTGCTGTACTCTGAATAATTACCAGTATTATGTGTGTAAGTGCATTAATTATGTAAAGCCTAAGATAGCTACAAATCCCTAGGAGAAAAAAATGTAAATGTACTTATTTTATCTTTTCATATTTCACTATATATTTTCTCAGCAATGAATCTGATACAGATTACAAACATATGATCCAATAACAGAGGTCCACCCGGACAAACAGACAGCAGATATAATGCCATCAGCCATTTATCATTGCTGCTTGTATGATGTCATTCTTTAAAGACAGCAAGAAAGTGGATTATTCTGGCTCTAAAATCGGATTTGATGATCCACATCTGAAGACACTGCAAACCTAAATCTATGTCAATGCTTCATTTAATCTCTTTATATAGATGATATAATGTATAGTATAATAAATAATGGAAAGTACAATATAGTGGCTTTGCTCCAAAACTATAATGCTTGATGGAAGAATTATTTTATTGATAAAGAGTGTTGGGGAAAGTTACTTTTAAAAGTATTGCGTTACAATATTGTGTTGCTCCCTAAAAAAGTAACTATTACTTTTTATGGAAAGTAATATGTTGGGTTACGTTATATATATTTAGCATCACTAAATTAACTTAAATACATTAATTTACACCAACAAAACGTATTTTTATTGGTTAAAACATCAGGGGAAAAAAAAAAAAAAAAAAAAAAAAAACTATTTAAAGTCATGAACTGCTGTTTTATTGTTTTATAATGGTTCATGGGGTGCACTAATAATGTTAGTATGATTTTTACATCAAAAATTGTCATAATTTAGAAATAAAAGGCATTTTTCCTACCCTGATTTTAGCTCTCTGATTTGAACGCTCTGTTTTAAGGGGCGTGTCTCTGTGAGACTTCAGTGGAAACGCCCACTGCTGTGATTGGCTGACATCTTTGCATATGAAATAGCTAAGCATTACTCTCTTGAATACTTTTAGCATGTTTTTACTATTACAGCTCTCAAGGTTAACTAATCATGAAAAGTGTTGATTATAGCATTACATTTAGATCTACGGCATTATATTTAGATTGTGGCATGAAAGGTTGCAGTGATGAACATTGTAGTCGATCACAGACATGTTGTTGAGCGCATGAAAGCAGTGATCTTGTCATTACAACTGTAACACGATGTAACTAAGAGATTTGTTGAATAAAACAGAAGTTTTGGTGCGAGTCCAGAACTCAGTCACTGATAAACTCGCACTGTTTGATTGACAGCTCCAGGGATTGTAAAGGGAGCGTTCTTTGATCACTTTCTATATATAATTTAATCACAGTTTAAATAACAGATTATTTTCATCATACTGAGAGAAACAAGGTGAAGTTGAGCGTTTAGTCACTGGTTTGATTTACTGACACACAGACAAAGAACATCTGACTGTACATGAATCATTAATATCAGATCAGGCATTAGAATTAACACAGTTACTGACATGTTGTTGCATTACTGTCGAGTCCATATCGTAAAAGTCTGTTTGCAAAGCCTGCACCAAAATACGATTGATTTACCAAAGAATCCACAGTGAAATGTACCGAATACAAATAAATAAAGCTCAACTGAGACTTTCACATTGTTGAAAAAAAAAAAAACATATTCCTAGCATTAGGATCCTTTGAAAGGTAATGTTATTTTAGTCCTGTATCGCTCTTCTCTCCTCCTCATCTCACTAACACACCAGTGGGCGGGGCTAACGTTGAAATGATGAAGTAGGCGTTGATTTTTTCTGCAGAGGCGGGGTTTCAACTATGTCATAAATCAGTCGTTCGCTGGGCCTGGGGTCAATAAAAGCTTTAATTGGACTAACAAGGAAGTTTTCAGTTCTGAAACTTACATGATATTCTTATAGTACGATGATCTCTTATATATCAAAATCTCAAGAAAAAGTCTATTTCTCAAATCATGACCCCTTGCAGGTTATTACATTCTGCATTGCAAACACTCTTCTTGAACTGTGTAGTTTGAGAAGTTCATGGCAAATTGAGCAACAATCTACAAAAATTAGGCATTAAGGCTTAAATGTGAACGTTAGATTGTTAAACTGGCTAAGAGATTGTGGAGGAGGGAACTCTGCTCTTTAAATCTGTGAACACACCAGGCGGTGACTTTAACACCTAGTTCTAACACACCTACATCTTAGCAAAGCTGTCTCTCTCATTCCCTGCGCTTGAGGGTTTCTCACACCCAGTCTATATAATGCCACACATGAGTGTGTATCTTATCTCGCGACGGTCCCTTACTGTGAATCCCTGCGAGTTTCGGCACAGCATCATGCTCCATTTCCTAGAAACCACAAAACTAACCTGCAGCACTCTGTGTGATATGATTTATTGCTTCAGCCGGAATGGAAAAGTGCAGCACACTATACTTTTCAAGTTCAGGAAATGGATTTTATTTTGGAAGTGCATTCATTTGAATACTATGTAGCAATGGTGAACTCCATCGAGAGGTATTACTAAGAAGATTTGAACACAATGTGCATCATTTTCAGGTCAACACCCCCTCATGGCACTGCTTTGATAAATGCTTCAGCTCAGAAATTAGAATTAAAGCATGCTGTCGCATGAACGCAACTGCTATAAAATCCTGTCAAACCTGAGGTGAAATACTGGATTCATGAACGCAGAGCGCATGAAATTTCTGCTTAGTTTTCAGGTTTTGACTCTTTGAGTCTTAAGCTTTCAAATGATTCATTGCTTGTAAAGGGCACTTCATAATTGCACTGTAAAAACACACTGTAAATATAAAGCTAGTTGCCATATGTTGTTTGGTCCAACACTAGATGTTTCAGCATGGGGAGTTGCTACGTTGTTATTGTTCTGTCACAAGCTTTTAAAAAGAAGTATGCTTAATTATACTGAATGTGCACTTGTACTTAAAAATCTTAAAATTATATTTAAAAAAATTGTACTTGCAGAAATACAATGTTAATAGAATAAAAGATCACAGTGTGTTAAGAAACATTGGCATCAAAGTCTAGTCTAGATACACTACATTAAAAAGTGAAGCCCAGTAATGTCAAATGAAAAGTTTTACTTTAAAGTACATTTAAAAGGAGACCTAAAATGCCCCTTTTCACAAGATGTAATATAAGTCTCTGGTGTCCCCAGAATTTGTCTGTGAAGTTTCAGCTCAAAATACCCCACAGGTCATTTATTATAGCTTGTCAAATTTGCCCCTATCTGGGTGTGAGCAAAAACACGCCGTTTTTGTGTGTGTCCCTTTAAATGCAAATGAGCTGCTGCTCCCGCCCCCTTTCCAGAAGAGGGCGGAGCTTTAACAGCTCACGCTTCGGTCGCTCAACAACAACAAAGCTGGAGAATCTCACGCAGCCAAAATGAGGATTGTCAGTAACGGTGTTCAGCCTTACATTGATCAAACCGGAGTCGACACTGATGGAGAGACTCAGGAAGAAGTTACAATCTCCCTTTGCATTGAACTTTGAGTGTCGTAACTTTGCAGATGTTGTTTATGATCAAACAGCAACATTACACACTAACTAAAGTTAAAAAAAAAAGTAAAATCATAATCAACCACCCCTTTAAAACATACTTTAATAATCTTTTGTCACGCATTAAAGAAGTGCACTTATTTTGAAGTGTCGACTAACATACTAAAGCAAATGTAAAGCACTTGATTACGTGTTATTCAATATTACATTTAACGTTAACATTTTAAATGTACTAAATTGCAACTTCATTATTCTAAATGTGTAATTACAAATATATTTAAATACATAACATACAAGTTTTAATAGAAATGACATTAAAGTATATTTTAGTTTACCATAAATGCTTGTTGGTACATTCAGCAGTACGCTTTAACCATATTTAAAAGATAATATAAGTACTTATGAAATTACATATAAAGATGTACTTAAGTGGATCAAAAGTTCAGCAAACTGCCTTTGATATACATTTAAACTATAATAAATTTTCATTTAATTGCAATTAACATACTGTTAAGTGCCCAATTCTGTATATTCTTTTAACATATAATATTTCCATAATAACTACTCTTTAAAAGTTTATTTATTTTTCACAAGGGCTGTCTGTTGTGGTGTGAGACGAGTTACACACCAAAGCCTTAGCAAACACCACTAATAATGTCCCATCTCACAAAAGAGATTTGAGTTTAGATATGGCGTAGCATCATTGTGAGGCTCATAACCTTCTGTTTTCAATCATCTAAAGATAACCAGGACAAACCTTCGTTTAGAAATGCATCACCATGCTGTCAGGGATGTGAAGAGCTGTGGCAAACAGAGGGGTGTTACTGGGGTGTGAGGCACGACGCCCCTGCGGCCCAGTAAAGCACACACTCATACATGAGAGAGAATCAGCCCTCCCACAGCTCGCAATGGGGCTTCCCTGCTGCCTGAGCCCTCACGCAGCCACATGCGGTCTGGAGCGAACGCAGACGCAGATGAGCACCTGCAATGTGAAGCTCAGTCATAATCATACTTCATTTGCTGAACCTGCCAACACATGCAGTAAGAGTTTCTAAAAGAGCCAAGCTATTTCAATGGGAGCTCTTTGTGTGTGTTTGTACATAAAGTTGGTACTAGCACACAAATGGTTTTTTTTGGTTGTTTAAACATAGACATTGAAACCTATAATAACAACATACCATAACATACAATGGGTTTCCATGGCCGAGCAGCTGCATGAAAGCCTCACGTCAGCAAGCGCTGGATGGAGTGTGTAAAGCACAGGACTGGAGGAAGCCTGTTCTGTGGAGTGATGAATCACACTCGTCTGTTTGTCAGTCTGATGGGCGAGTCTTGGTTTGGCGGATGCCAGGAGAACGTTACCTGCATTACTGTAAAGTCTGCTGGAGGAGGGATGATGATGGGGCTGTTTTTCAGGGGTTTGGCTAGACCTCTTACTTCCAGTGAAGGGCAATCTTAATGCTTCAGAATTCATTTTGGACAATGCTATGCTTCCAACTTTGTAGGAACAGTTTGGGGAAGGCCCTTTTCTATCCCAGCATGACTCTGCCCCAGTCTACAAAGCAAGGTCCATAAAGACATGGATGGATGAGTTTGGTGAGGAAGAACTTGACTGGCCTGCACAAAGCCCTCAACTCCATCCAACACCTTTGGGATGAACTGGAATGGAGATCGCAAGCCAGAACTTCTCGTCCAACAACTTCATATATATATATAGTTCAGATGCAAAAGCCGTTAAACGCCACCTCCATCAAAAATGATATAATGATATTGAGCGAATGATATACGTTCATCAAATACTTTCACTTCAAAACTGCTAAATCCCAGCGTCAGCCCATTCAGAAATACTGGCAGAAACCGCTAAATGCCACTTCATTTTGTCAACAAAAGCCACAGAAGAACCAATCGAAAGACACAAATCAAATCATATTCAAGACGAATGATGGTGTGTGTATGAGGCGTTAAATACCAATGAATGGACTAAAGTGACATTTTTGAAAATAAGGCATTTTAATAAAAAATGTTTTGTTTTTGTTTTGCTTAAAAAGTGGTAAAATGCAAATTTAACAGAAAACATTAGAGGTTTTCGCTTCTGAATTTATATATATATATATATATATATATATATATACACATATATATATTCAGAGTGACATCTGCCGATACCGATACCGACAGTTTGGGGGTTCTGCCTTTTATACCTTATTTTAAATAAATGATCATTTCATTATAACTGATAATTAATCATTATATTTTTAATTATTATATTTTGAAAGAAATGCAAATAAAAACTTTATTCTCTCCATTTCATCAACTTGTTTCAGAGTAACTGGTATCAGTTGTAAAAATAATAAAGTTAATATTAACACACATTAACTAAATTCTGAAGAGTAAATTAATATTTCTTAACTTTCTGAATGTTATTAATTCAAATATTTACTATTAATATTGAACATCAAACTGGTTTCTTAGCATTTTCTTTAGACAAAGCACAAATTCAGTGCATTTTACTGCCCTCTTTTGATTGACAGGATATATCGGCCCCGATTATCGGCTGTTTTTAAACCGATTAATTGAATAATCTGGACCAGTTATTGGCCGATTTATCTGTGTTTTTTTCCCCCAGTATCTTATGTTTGTTTTTCATAATATATATATATAGTCAAATTTTTCTATACAAATGTACGGAAACGCGTGCGTTAGAACCACACTTTCTGTACGAGTACCGCTGAGTACTGAGATCACACTGAATACTAGTCAAAGGTGAAATACACCTGATAAATATAATACTCAAGTGTGTCTTCTATATAATAAGCACTTGATAGCTTTCACAGAAGAATGTAACATTATCAGCCTTGAATTGATGTCTTTGAAAGGTGAAACACTGTAAAAAAAATTCCGAGGTCAAAGCATTTTTGGAATAGCAAAATTCTATTCAAAATTCTCTTTACTTAATCACATATTCAAAGAGACATAATGGGCAATGTGGCTAAGCAGCCTTTTCTTTAGCTCTTTCATATGAATGCAAGATGATTTACATGACAAATTTTCAGGTTTTTTTTATTATTATTTAATCTCAAACATCATGCTTTCTAGGATAGACTAGATTAGTTTCAGAAAGTATAAATATCTAGTACTGCTCAAACCACAGTGTCTTTGGAGACACTTGCATAATAACAGACATTTTCCAATAAAATATTCATGCCTTGTATGAAAAAATAATAACGAATATATCCACAGCAATAAAGCCGGTGTGAATATATCCCGAAGCCTCGGCTCTGCCAGGATCTGCCGAGCGTGTGCTGTGTTTTCATCCTGAAGGGAAGCGAGCATATCGAGCGGGATTCTGTCGGCCCGTGTCACTGTATCACATGACCAAAATAGACGGTCCCTGTCAGTCGTTATTAGAAGGCCGTTTCATTTCCCGCTGGCATTAGCGTTGGCTAACCAGCTCAGTGTCGGCCCTGCAGAGCACACTATAGGCTGCTGTTTATATACCTGCATAATAAATAGAGACGGGCAGCATTTTAGCAAACCCACTTCCAGCGGATAGTGGAAGCAAATGCCTCTGCATCTTACAGTCCAAAGCAGCTTTGTTCTTTAGCATTTTATCGATGGCTGCAGAGACAAAACGGTTCATTCAGAGCTATAATAAGATTCTTCACCTCTACAGAGCCACGGCTGCGTTTGCAGAGGGTTTTGGGCTGAAGTGTAAACCGCAGTTCTCTGCAGGGTTAAGCAGGCGAATGCTGAACAGTCTGAAGATGTTGTGGGCGGCTGAGGGTGAAAGGTAGCAGCATGTCAGAAAGTCAAGTAGCTCTCAGTATCACCATAGTCTCTGTCTCAGACCTCCCACAGTCTGTTCACTGACTGTCAACTTTCAACTGTACTGTATATTCTACAGTGTAAAAAGTGCTAATCTGCAATCCATAATTTTACATATAGTACACAGTGAATATGACATAGTGGCAAATGGATAAAGTGCAGCATAATTTAAGCGGTGTGTCCAGTGACAGCCGAACTCTCCTGTCTGCATCTAATTCACACAGCTTGGATCATCGGTTTTTGCAACACACAAAGCACACAAGTAGATCTAATTCACTGAAGTTTAAGAAATTTGTGGCGTAAAATGCTTATTAGACATTCAAAGTCTTGTTTAAATGATATAAATGTGTATTTGCTGGAAACTGACTGTACAGAAAACAAGTATCACACAGATTTTCCCAGAAGTGCTTTATATGAAACAAAATGTATACTTTAGCGTCAGATGATTGATTCTACTACAGATGCTTTTAAGTCTGTACTTATTATATCTGTTGCCTTGATGAAAAGTGATTCATCAATATTATTTCCCAGAACAAAACAAAACAAACTCTCTGAAAGAGAGCTTTTATTCCTGTTTGAAATATATCATGCAAACAGACCAGCCTAGCCTAGATTGGTCTCAAAAAGCCTGCTTCTTTTAGGGAAGCATGGCCAAACAGAAAAACGTATAGGTCAGTGCTGAAAATTAAAAATGCAAATATCACCGATATATCGGTTTGGTCTTGTGAGTTTAAATGATGCACAGAGTATACGTTTTTACAATGCACACTAGAAGATCTGACAGCTGGACATTCCAAAGTTGTTTTAAAAGTGTCAAAAATTATAATACAGATAATTAATTTTGAAGTTTTATTAAGTGTAAGCAATGAGATCATGTGGTTTTTATAATCAATTAACACTGCTTCTGTCATTTATTACAAGATGGACAAAATTTGTCACCAAAAAAAGTCATTTGGTTTAACCAAAATTTTGGTTATACCGAATGACGATATTTTCAAACAATGCTAACAGGCTGTACTTTTGCTAGCTAGCTAGATATCAATCAAACATTTCATATTTAGCACAAGTTTTTAAATTATGCAACATTTTCCATGTTTTATAGCGGTTGTACCGAATGACCTGATGTTTCGGGACATGCGTATGATCAAGTGAAAACATGAATTTTTCAAATAGTTAAAAGAGTTAGTTACTTTGCTTCACGACTATGTGGTGCTATGCAGGTGTCTGAATGATGTCACATCCTGTCACATGATATTGACCGCATGACATTCCAAAATGGTCCCTTTTACTCCGAATGACATCAATGAAATTCATTTTTTCCGGACATTCTTTCTCATATCAAACCAACAATTTCTACACATAATTTTAATACCATTTTGCAGTATGTTGATATATGATGTTATAAAATCATGCCAGAATAAAAAAATATATACATTTATTACATTTTAAGATATTTTAATCACAAATGAAATGGCTGTATTGGCCTTTGGACGGTTAAACCGAATGACCTTTTGACACTTCAAAATCTTTAAAATACCTTTATATGTAGCAAAATATAATTAAAACCTTTTGGATTCAATAAGAGAGATCAAGCTGTACTACCTTACATACTTTGGATGTCATATATTTGTTTTTTTTTTAATTATTATTAAGGCCTTCTGACAAAAAAAAAAAAAAAAGCCAAATATCTGCCAGTTCTTAGCCAGAATATTCTGCAAAATGGACAGCTTTTATGCAGATATTCAAAGGAATATGTGAGACGTGACTGCTGCAATCTAGTTTTACTCAAAACTCACTAAAACTTCTGAATACAAATAGTACAGATGAATCTATAAAAAGTGCAGCCAACAGCACCTCTTCACACCACAGCAAAACTGAGGATAAGTAGATCCGTCGAAGCCATTCAAGCCTCATTTGTTGCAGAAACAGACAGGCACACTGTCAGTTTTGCTGTACTGGCATTCATCTGCTCTGTGGCTAATTATCTGTTCCGAGTGTGAAACACAAGAGCGGCTGGCGTGGACGGGTGCTGAAATGCTGACAGCGGGGTCTCACCTCCAAACTCAAAGTGACTGGAAGAGCTGTCCGGGGAGCAGACCCTCAAACACACAGCATCAGATGCCCACCTAGCATTAGTTGCACCGTTGGCACTCTCTCCCTCACTCATCAGCAGAGTTTGAGTGTCAGACCTCTGTTAGATTGTGATACTGAACTCTGTAGGGAGAACTCTAATTGGCTCAAATCTCTTCGTAAGCACAGGGCATTCACAACTTCTTCCCTAGAGTTGAGCAGATATTGCGGTGGTAAAGTGTGTTGCGGCATTACGATGGACATTGGCTTGATTACAGTTGCCGTTCATACAACAGTATTTTTTTATTTTTTATTAGGGCTTCTGTGTCACTGTGGCTTTAAGTGAAGTAGAATCTGATTATCATTCTTATGGAAAATAGCAGATAAATAGTGGATTCATATTCAAAATAAGTATATCATCAATCCTTCAAGTGGCATTTGTCCTGAAATCTCACAGAGATTTTCCCAGAAGTGCTTTATACAAAAAAAAAAAAAAAAATAAAAAAAAAAAATGTATGCTTCAGCTTCAGATGATTGATTTTAGAACAGATGCATTTAAGTTTATACTTATTATATCTGTTGCCTTGATGAAAAGTGATTCAGCAATATTATTTCCCAGAACAAAACAAACTCTCTGTAAGAGACTTTTTGAAATACATCATGTGAACAGATAGGCCTACCAAAATGATTGTCATCATTTACTCACCTTCATATCATTCCAAACCTGAATGATTCTTTCTTCCTGGGACATCAATATAGAATTCCTGCAGAATGTCCAGAATGCTCCTATCGTCATGGGGACTGAGCTCCAAAAATTCCAAAAAGCACCATTCAATTAGCCTACATTCCAAATTACTGGTCAACCGATATTAGCTGATATTTTCAATTATCAGATGTACTTTTTTTTTTTTGGCCGATATATAAATAACCATGGCCGATATATTACCCGATATTTTGAATTATCGGCAGATATACATTTTTTTTTTTGGGCCGATATATAAGTAACCATGGCCGATATATTACCCGATATTTTCAATTATCGGCAGATGTACATTTTTTTTTTTTTTTGGGGGGCCGATATATAAGTAACCTTGACCGATATATTACCCGATATTTTGAATTATCGGCAGATATAAATTTTTTTTTGGGCCGATATATAAGTAACCTTGACCGATATATTACCCGATATTTTGAATTATCGGCAGATATACTTTTTTTTATGGCCGATATATTAGTCAATATTTTCAATTATCAGCATCGACAGATGTACGTTTGTTTGTTTGGCCAATAAGAGTAAGAAGCTGGACTTTTATTTGACAGCTCCAGGATATTTATTTTGATGCCATCAAAAGCACAGACACAATTCCTATAAGTAGTTAATGTTTTTAACTACATGTACTTCTTTATTTGTAAAAAAAAAAATAAAAAAAAATAAAATAAGATTAAGTATAAATGTGTTTATTTTGCAGGTTTTATGTCAAGTTCATTTTTTTTTTTTTTTTCATATGGATTTTTTTTTTCTTCAAATTATTTCTTTCTAATTTAGTATATTACGGAAACTATAAATAAATGTCTTGTTATTTACTTTTTTTTTTTTTAATTAAATAGTGTGGTATCATATCCATATCTTATGTCAAGCTGCTTAAAGCTGAACTGAATTTGATTCACAGTTCATGAACTTTGCAACACTGGCACAGTTATTGAACTGATTTGCAACAACACTTAAGCGCTGATGAATTTTACAAGATTTTATTACTGTGAAGCTGTTTTGAAACAGTCTGTATTGTACAAAGCGCTGTATAAATAAGTATGACTTGACTTGAAGATATCAGCATCAGCCATCAAAAAAAAAAAAAAAAAAAAATCGGTCGACCACTATTCCAAGCCCTGTGAAACCATATGATAGACTGAACAATTGAAATTGACTGAAATTGTGGTGTTATTTCATCCCCATTAGGAGACAGAACACTCTGGACATTTTGTGTTCCACAAACTACTAAACTTCCCCATTCCATTAAAAGCTATTGCTTCGAAACACCTCCCATATGAAGCATTCTGGGTTTTTGGAGACCCAGCAGGCCACACACACACATTAAGGGTAACCCAAGCCTCTGGCTAGCCTCGAGCACAGTAACCAAAGCCTGCAACATGTAGCTGAATGACAGATGTAAAGACAGAAAAGAAGACCTCGAGCATGGCGATACAGCTGGGCGATGGGAGCAGCTTCAGGACTCGGCAGGAACGCAGAAGCTTCCTCTAGTTTCCTGACTGCAAATATAAGTTAAAACTTCTCCGTCCGCTGCCCTAACAGACCTCGGAGGCTCCCAGACCGACTGGAGACGAATTACAATCAGGAGCGTTTGATGGAGGAGTCTGTCTCGCAGCACAACTCCACGGGATGAAGATTAACACTGTTTGAACAATGATCCAGACTTTGTAATCACTACCATTTGTGTCAACAGATAAGAAATGGGCCGATTTTACTGCGTGATTACAGTAAACAAATTAATGACTCTGTTTATGCGAACACCGCTCCTAAATCAAAACGAACACAACAGAGTATGTAAATTCTGCTTTGAAGTTATTAGCTAATTGTTTCTGCAGATTGGAAGAAAGTCAATTAAGAGGACGTCCAAGAGCCAGTGAGTGCGGCGGGAGAGCAGATTTGATGGCGTCTCATCTGCACCGTTATAAATCTTTGGTGGCCTTTCTGACAGAAATCAATAAAAGAGAGCTTGACCGCTTCTCCCCACAACGATTCTATCATGTCAGTGCTTTTGTTCGAGCGTCTGTGTGTGAGTGTGTGTGCTTATTGTTGCTTGTTTATATATGCAGGTAATTGCCACATAATAGCAATCCTTGATATATACTGATTATATATATATTATATATATATATATATATATATATACACATAGCCAATATTTTCGATTATCGGCAGATATACTTTAGATATATATTTATATACCTATGTCTATCCATGGCCGATATGTTAGCCAATATTTTCAATTAGGGGCAGATAATATTTTTTTTTTTGTTTGTGACCACTTTAGTATAGGGAACACATATAAACTATTAACTACGACTTTTCCCTCAATAAACTCCTAATTTACTGCTTATTAATATTTAGTAAGGTAGTTGTTAAGTTTAGGTATTGGGTAGGATTATGAATGTAGAATAAGGTCATGCAGAATAAGGCATTAATATGTGTTTAATAATTACTAATAAACAGCCAATATTCTAGTAATATGCATGCTAATAAGCAACTAGTTAAAAGACCCTAAAATAAAGTGTTACCAATATATATCCATGGCCGAGATATAAGCCGATATTTTAAATTATCGGCAGATATAAGTTTTTTTTTTTTTTTTTAGTTTTTTTTTATTGATTTTTTTTATTTTTTTTATTTTTTATTTCTAATTTAGTAAATATTACGGAAAATATAAATAAATGTCATTGCATGTGTTATTTTATATATATATATATATATATATATATATATATACACACAGCGATTTACAGTGGTAAGCTGAAAAGACTGTCTTTCGCTAACGTTAGTGTTTAAGAACACACCCTGCGGATGTGCGAAAAAATCGTCCATAGCTTTCCCTCTCTTAACACTACAAAGACAGTTCACCTATCAAAATAAACCACATAACATTTAGAATGAAGGTGTATTAATGCAAATTTCCTGCCAGTCCTGTGTAAACTACGACATGCAAAGATTTATTTATTTATTTATTTATTTTTTCTAATAGGCCTACAATGTTATCGTGAGAAGGCGGAGCACAAGAGAACAATGGAGCTATAATGAACACACATGTTCTAATTATGTGTTTATTAGAGGTCAAATCAAATACTGCCAAACTGCTCATACTACTTCTGAATAGGATGTCTACTTCGTAAAACGTATGAAAATATGGATCAGATCACTCAAATAAATGGAGGTGCCCTTACATGGTCAGTCATGGAGCTTGGATGTCATCTAGTGAAAACGTTTGGTACTGCGCCCACACAAAATCTTACTGAAAGCTCATTTTTTAAATATATCAACCTAAAATTTGGAATGTTGACATTTTTGGCTTTGATTTTCTTGCAGTTTAAGAGTAAAACATGTTCTGTAATATATTATTGTAAAATACAAACTATTATATTTTTACATTTTCATAAACTTAAACTTTTATAACTTTTTTTTATTTTTTTTATTTCACTTTCCTAATTTATTTCACTTCTAAAATAATCTGACAAGTGTCTTCTTTAAAACAAGACCAACCTTAGGTCTCTATATTCCAAAGCATTCTTGAATTACAACTATTTAAGTTTGGACAGTGCATTTTCATGTCTGTGCGAAAAAAGAAGCTGACAGTTATTTAAACCTGTTTTTCTCAAAATTCTGTTCCTGAAAATCATAGCGATCAGCCGACTTCAGATAACCATAACTTTGCTACAGACAAGCTATGAAAGAAGTGAAAACAGACTTAGAAAGTCTGGTAAAATTTCACCATGTCATGGGTTTTTGCAGATCACATCATATATATATATATATATATATATATATATATATCTCGGGCAAAAAAAGAAAAAGGAAAAGGAAAAAGAAAAAAGTATATCTACTGATAATTGAAAATATTGGCTAATATATCGGCCATGGCTATATATATATATATATATATATATATATATATATATATATATATATATATATATATATATGTATGTATATTAGCCAATATTTTCATGGATAAAATATATAAAATTTTCATATAATATTTTTATTTGCTTATTACACAGCTACTTAACAAATAAATAAATGGATGTGAAACACTGATTTGAGAGTTAAAAATGCTATCTTGCGAGCAGAAACAGATTGAGGAGTGACATGAAACTAGCAGAGCTTTGAAAGTAAATCAGTTGCCTCGGTCAATCATCAGCTCAGACTCGCACAAAGATCTGATCGCAGATTAATGCGACTGACAATTCATCAAACAAGTCTTCCAGAGAGAAAGAGAGACCTTGAATGTGGCTTCGAAAATCCAATTCAGCTCTGCTGTATCTATCAATATTTCTGGTGGAAAAAACAGCAGTTAAAATGAGTAAAGATTCGGTAGAGCAGAGTGGTAGCCACAGGCATTCATATAAAAATGAGTCACGCTCTTTATACTTACAGGAAGAGAAATCTATTCTCAGCCCACCACTGTCGTCTCCTGTGCGCCCTGCGATGACCCGTCACAACCCGAATAATCCCCACACTAAACGCTCTCTACAACATTACCAGCATGAAGTCTATGTATATTTTATCACAACAGCAACATTTATGTCCAGCAGGCAAATCGCAGGCCCATCACAGAAGAATATTTATTATATGGCAAAGGAAGCAATGAAGACCTTCACTGCAAACAGCGGTTATCAGCTGCAGCTATAACTTTCAGCATGTCTACCGGCTGTTGACCACCCGTCGGGTAAAAGTCGCTAAGAACGCGCTCCGTGTCCATGTGTTCGGAGCTGATAGCACACAAGTCCGAAGCAAAGCGAAGGAACTGTCTGAAATGGCCCACCAATCTGGAGCCCAAGACATGCCTGATAACAAAACAAATCCAGGGGACAACAGCAGACTCAGGAGGAGGCCGTCTAATTATAGAGGAGCAAACAAACATTGACAGAAAGATACCAAACACTTCTCTTGGATTCATTCTGTAATGCATTAAATGTGCCTCAGAAGACAGTTAACAGGGAACCTCTGCATAAAACGCTTCAAATAATCCAGACAGAGTCAAAATCATCAGAATTCTGCCATGTTTTACAGCCCTGTTCAGCTTCTCACGCCACAGCTGTTCCTGCTCCACAGTGTACTTCTTAAAGCAGATAATATAATTAATAAATTAATTACAATTGATTAAATAAAAGGCCACTTACGTGAACTTAAAGAGAGTACAATTTGTCTACACCTTTAAAAAAGTGCACTTTGTAATAATGTCAAATTAAAAGTTTTACTTGAAAGTACATTTTAAAGTCCCCCTGTGGTGGAAATCAAGTTTTTAATGTTGTTTATACGTCTATGTGGTGTTTTTAATATGCTTTAGGATGTTCAAATTCATCAGTCAACACCATTAGCTAATATTTTCTCCCTAAAACTGCAGTGAACCAAAGACCATCTCAAAAAAATGTGTAAATCAACGGTGTTTCTGATGTCACAAACTACCTTGTAATCACGTCAACGTGTGATCGTCAACGAGTGGATCTCTGAGCTGATGTGAGTGAGTGGAGGCGGGGCTAATTTGCATATTCATAGAACCGCATATACTAAATAAGGCAAGGGTGCTGAGTTACATTCAAGCTATTTTAAGGCATGAAGAATTTTTTTTCAAGAAAAGAAATGTTTAAATATGTAATTTTGGTCATCAAAAATGAGTAATATTGATTCTCCAGCTTTGTTGTTGTTAAGCAAACGAAGCATGAGCTGTTAAAGCTCCGCCCTCTTCTGGAAAGGGGGCGGGAGCAGCAGCTCATTTGCATTTAAAGGGACACACACAAAAACTGCACGTTTTTGCTCACACCCAAATAGGGGCAAATTTGACAAGCTATAATAAATGATCTGTGGGGTATTTTGAGCTGAAACTTCACAGACACATTCTGGGGACACCAGAGACTTATGTTACATCTTGTGAAAGGGGCATTATAGGTCCCCTTTAAAGTATATTGTTTCCATAAGAAGCACTTGTTTGAGCATACTAACATATATTCTCTTCCACAAGGGGTGTAAAGGTAGTTCTCTTCTGGAAAGGGCGCCGCTGTTCTGAGATATTCGGTGTCTGAGATTTTCGGTGACACTGGGCGGAGCTTACATGAATATTCACGAGTTTCCTGTTTTGTGTTAAAGCGCCACTGAAAATTTTAGTGCAAAAACTAGTATGGGCTAAAACTGTTTTGATTTGATTTTCCTTTCAGTTCGTTTGATAAGATAACTTGTATAAATGTGTGGTGGCATAATAAAAGTTTCAGTTGTGATTATTTTGTCATTGCCTATTGCTTTCTCAGTTGATAGCCTGCATAACTTTAACCAGACATTATTCAAACATATTTATTGAGAGTTAGGTTTATGTTTATGTTTTTTTTTTTTTCTGCAAAACACACAATGCTCTATATGGATAGAAACATGATGAGACAGTGATATTAGCTTCCCTGCAGCACTTTCACAAGGTTTTAGTTTAATTCTACAAGCTTTCCACAACAATTAAAATGTTCAAATTGAATTACAAGTGGTTAAATTGATCAGCTACAAAACTAAAAGTTACTAATGCGGGTTTTATTTACAAATATTTATATGGAGAAGACATAATTGGCAAAAGTATGAGGAATATTATTGTTATGTGGATAATCAGACATATATACACACTGCTGTGATTGTTCTGTCATCTCTTAATTGCTTGCTCAGTTGGTAAATAATTTCAAAGAGACTCTATTAAATCCTAAAGTGTTATTTATTTTTTTCATATTATTAGGAAACATTCTCGATCTTTATTCCCACAAAATGATGCATTTCATTGACAAAACATTTTAATGTGGAAAAAACATGATGCACTGTGAATCAGGATTCAGTTTAACACAGTGGTGATATGAAACTATATGGACCTAAGTTGTGAAATGATCAAACCTGCAGTATATTCACAATGAAATGTTTTAGTTCTATTCTACAAGCTTTCCATAACAATTAAAATGTTTAAATTTCAAGTATGTTTATTTAGTGGCTAAAATTAGTAAGTATTGTAGTAAGTATTGTATTTTGCATGTAGTAATTTGCATATCTGTAATATCAAAGATGAACGTAAATAATGAGAGTAGTTTCATTTTGAATAAAAAAGAGCAACTGATTCTGTGTTGAAATTTTATTCACAAATGAGGTCATGACATATATGACATATAATTATCAAAAACACTTGTATTTAAAACACACATTAACACACTTCACACAGGGTCTTGAGATCCCAGACAAATGAAAGTTTGGTCTGATCGTGTGATACCAGCCTTTGCTACTGACACATTCAATCTAAAATATATAATAAAATGACATTACAACAAACCTATATTATTACAATTTTTAATACACTGTCATGTTCAAAACAAAGTGAAAAAATAAAGTGTCTGCTTTGTGTGATGTACAGGGATATTTATTGGCAAAAGTCATCTTCTTTGGGAACGAATCAAGGTTATATTAGCTATAGACATTATATTAGTTATCACATGCATAATTCATCATGGCCTATTTGGATAATCATTAAACTATATTTAAAGTACATTAACATGTTTCCATTCATGTGTGCAATTTTGGAAACATAACATATAACAAATTCAAGTCTACCTAGATTAGAAGTGCTTCTGCAGCCTTCACCACAGGAGTTTACAATTAATATAATTATGCTACCATACATTCCGGCTAACTTTATATGCTTTAAAGACTCACGGTAAAACATAAACAACAAAAATAGGCTACTTAAAACACTATTGGCTCATTTAGCGAATCCTAACGACACCTCTGGCGAATCATTGGCTGTGTTCATATCAAACATACCCAACACATGACACGACATAACACAATATACTGTATAGCATATATAAAATATTGTGCATCAGTAACGGTTAGAATATAAGCTTGACTTTGTTTAATGCTGAAACATAGGCTAATTACCCTTAATGTAAGCCGAAGAGCGTGCACTAACATTTTCAGAATCGCTTTAACACAAAACAGGAAACTCATGAATATTCATGTAAGCTCCGCCCAGTGTCACCGAAAATCTCAGACACCTAATATTTCAGAACACCGGGAGCAGCAGCTCATTTGCATTTAAAGGGACACACACAAAAACGGCTCACACCAAAATAGGGGCATATTTGACAAGCTATAATAAATGATCTGTGGGGTATTTTGAGCTGAAACTTCACAGACACATTCTGGAGACACCAGAGACTTATAATACATCTTGTGAAAAGGGCATTATAGGTTCCCTTTAAAGTATATTGTTTCCATAATAAGCACTTGTTTGAGCATACTAATGTATATTCTCTTCCACAAGGGGTGTAAAGGTAGTTCAACTTTGCATCCTGAGTTTCCTGCTTTTGCACTATAGGTTGCACTCATCTTGCTGTTTTTAAACATGAGAACACATGAAACTGATTTGAGGCGACAACTCTGCGTGAAGCGCGCTCAACTTGAATCGCATGGTTCCAATAGAGTTTGGTCTAGATATGTTGCTAAGAATAACAGCACAATACTCTAGTAAGCGTAATAATACACACAAACACTGGGTAAAATAGTGCATTTTAATTAGATTGAACTATATTTTCCATCACTGAGGTGGAGTAATTCAGAAATCTCCCCATCAACCCTTATGAGCTTAAACACTTCCCTGTCAACACAGAGATATAAGAACAGCTCCGGGAGGTATCGCAGCGTTATTATTAATATTTAATAAAAGGATTTTGATAATCCCCTTTTTCCCACTCATGTGAGTGGACGAGGGCCGTTCAAGTCACGATCGGTCGCTGAATAAATCCCAGAGTGCACTTGAGCAGATTAACTCAGAATATAATGACCGTCCTTTTTTCTGCAGTCAGGGTCGCACAAGACACGGAGGCAATCAAACCCTCCCAGATCATAGATATGAGATGGTGTTGCATGTGGAAAAACACTGTTTATTGAGGATAACCGCTCAAAGAATTGCTCTGTTATCTCATATTTGGATAAGACTGATAAAGTGCAATGTGCAAAGTTAATTTCCAAATAAAAACAAGGATAGTAAAGCTTTGCAAGCTGGATTTTTATGTCTTATACATCAGCATATTTGAGATATCATCAGTAGAAAGTGATCACCCTTCCTCCCCACTCGCATCTACCATTTCCCGCCAGTAAATATGATAATGCCACACGATGCACGTCTCAAAATAAACATTACAATCCGGCGCACTAGCAGGCCTTTTAGTGACTCACTGGCATTCAGAGTCGTGGTCATTCCTCTTATCATCAGAGCAGCAGCGAATGTCAATGAAAGAACATGGAGGAAGAATTTCGGCTTTGAAAAACGGCTTTCAAAGGCGAAATTCCAGCTCATTTGTGTGCCTGCAGTGTGACCGAATGCAAACGCGCATAATGGAAGAAACGCATTTCACAGACACCTGGGAGTTCTTGGGATTTGAAAACGGATTAAATAAAACATGATCGAAATGTAATTAAAAGATAAACTGACCACAGTGAATTCAATTATGATTGACTTGACTATGTGGCGGTTAATGATTATTTCGTTGAAAATGTCAAATGTCTTCTTACAATTAACATTTCAAAGGGTAAAAACAACGTCTGTTCAGCCGTTAGAGTTTGTGGAAGCTCTGTCCAAACGCCTAACAATGAAAAACAGGTGTTTTTTTTTTTCAACTGGTTCATTTGGAGTGATTGTTTTGTAATCTGGCACATTTTCTCCCTTATATGAACATGACAATCACGCATGACAATCACAATGAATTTTGGTACGCTTTGAAACGAATCAAAACAAAGGAGAAAATGCAACACTGTAAGTCCCTGTTTCAGAACAAAGCGAATGATCTGAAAACAACCTTATTGGAAATATCTAATAGCAAAGCAAACTTGAGTCATTTGGTTTGGCCTTGAACAAATATAACTGTTTGGTTAAAGCGCTTTGACTTGTGGTTGGATATGACGTGATATTCTGCTTTATCAGCCTTTAAAAATCAATACAAGTCATTTCCAAACATGTGAGGGATGCTGTTGTCAAAAAAAACCCTGATTTTCACCCTCCAAGCCCTTAGCTTGACGTTTTTGCAGAGTAGATGTGCAGATTTAACATCAACTGACGGCAAAAGATAATAGCTTTCAAAGGTCATTGCTGGAGAAGAGATCTCTGCCCTTGAGTGTATGAAACATCACCCCGTCATTAGAGCTTCAATCCCAAAACCTGTCACAACACCGCTGGTCCACACGCTGTTGACTAAAGACTATAATGAGAACTAGTGATCATTTTCAAAATTTACAGACAGCTTATAGTCAATGGTTAAAGTACTGTTTAATTTCAGTATATCTACATTGTTTAGTTTAGTGATATTAGTCTATGTCACACATGTATCATGAGTGCATTACATCAGCCATTGGCATCGAAAAACCCAAAACGATCAAACACTACAAAGACATTTGACTTTTGAGAACCCTATGCTACATAACTGGTAAGTATAAACTAAGACGAAAGGATTATTTCAAAGAAAAAACATCAAATGTTGGTTTCTGAGAATTCTGGGCATGTCAGTTTACAGCTTTTCACTGTAAATATATATGAAATTTTGATGTGTGCTTTCCAGTTAAAACATCTAGAAGTGTCTATTTGTTGCAATATATATATATATATATATATATATATATATATAATAGCAATAAAATCAATAAATAGACACTTCTAGATGCTTTAACTGGAAAGCACATATTAAAATTTCATTCAGCATGGAGGGAAATACGCCTGACTCTGATCTTCAGCTGGATTTCTGCCAAAATACATTGACGGATGAATTCCAGGGTGACAGCTGAGAGAATGAGCCACGGCTGAAGATGGAAAGAGCTCAAAGTTAAATATAGATGCTGCTCTACATGTCTGCTTTAGTCTCAGTGGAAACCTCATGGCTGGAGATCTGGCCTGCAGGCTATAACCCCAGTTTGACCCACCATCCATACAATTAAGAGCTTATAAATGTGCTGTTGATCACTTTGAATAATCATCAGACACGGACTAACAAGAATTCACTCTGTCATAAAATAAACTAAGCGTAAGGAATCCTGATGTCTCTTGTCTGAGTTGAAATCAGCAGTATATTACGTTGAGATATGACACCATTATAGAGAGATAAGACACGGGTTGTGGCATCATTAGTGAACTTGACTATTGCACTCTTGAGCACTAGCGCCTGTCCTTCACTAAAGCCTGTCGATCTGTGAAATGCCCATAAATGAATCCATTGGAGCAAGAGGGGAAAAGTGATTTGGTGTGGAACTTACATAACTTGTACCATAATGATTAAAATCATGAACAGAAGTAGTGATTCTGTATTGTGATGTACATCGAAGTGTGTCAGATTATTCAATAATTATCATTGAAGGGCGGGACTTGGTTCTGTGCAGCAGTTGCTGACTGGATGTTGAGATGTGGGCGTGGCTTTCAATGAATGTGAGCTTGCAGTGGGCGGAGTTTAAGAAGTTCCGCTTACGTCACCAGAGAGAAGTCTATTGTTTTCACTGAAAAGTCCAGTTGAGGTAAAAATTAAATAAATAAAAAAATTCAATATACCCAGATGAATTGTTCACAACATGCATTTAAGAATTTAAAGTAAGAGATTTTTTAATTCTATGGAGTGCAACAGTCGCATTCCAGAAGTAAAACTCAATTCATTTTCTCCATAGGGAAATACATTTTTTAGGATAACTTATAAATCTTTAAAAGCAGACCTGCTATGAGCTCTAAAGTTATTGGCATATGCGTTTACTGAAGAAATCAGCCGGCATTATTTAACATATATATATATTTTTACAATTGTGCAGCTGATTTTGTGGTGAGAAACTGTGCTGAATAAAAAATGCCACCAATTAGAGAGTAGGCATGAGCAATACACTTAAATATATTGCTTCAATTAGATATAATCAACAACTTTAAACTAATAGTTTTATATTTATCTATTCGATTATGTTGTGTGCAATGCTTCATGGGATTGTAGTTCTTTCCCTCATTAAAGCCGTCAAGTTCTTGTACCTTTTTAATTTTGTACCGATTTTCAAATACTTTTTTTGCTTTAAATAAAAGTTTGTAATGTTTTCATTCACCCCGTAGCTGTTTGACTTGGTTATAACTCTTTAACAAAGACTTTTTTTTATTATTATTCCTTATGGGAAAAACATACTTCCAGAACCAATGCAGCTGAAAAAGTGGGCGGGCACTAATGCACTAATGAACCAACCCGATCTCACGGCAATTCGTACGTATTTTACAAGGTGGCTAATTCGTACAAATTAATACGACCTCACTCATATGAATTCATACGTTTTTTGCTAAATCATACATATTTTATGAGTTGACAAATTCGTATGAATTCATACGAATGACCTACCCCAAACCCCACCCCTAAACCTACCCGTCAATGTGGTTTAAACAAATCGTACGAGTGAGGTCGTATGAATTCATACGAATTAGCCACCTCGTTAAATTTCTCATGAATTGGTCGTGAGATAGCGCTTAATGAACTCTATTGAGTAAATATGACCACTTGAAGGCAGCAGTGAATGAATGCTACCCGTCTGTCTGTCTGTCTTTCCCCATAGCTTTTAGAGATAATAATTCATCAGAAAACATCTTAAAGCTGCAAAGCAAATTACCCCATCAAAGGTTATTTTATGTTTCTGTTCCCTGTTTTGTAGCCTTTTACATTATGGAAATGGCATAAAAGTCCAAATAAGTTTTCCAGGATCAACTCCTCCTGTGTTTCCAGCAATCACGTATCTCAGTCCGTGAATGCTGAGGCTGCTCCAGATCTAATGAATTCGTCTCACCTCATCTGACTGCTAATTTAAACGAGGTGAAAAGCGACGACTCACCCCACTTGTTCCGTAGCTGCAGTTTGTAGCTCGCTATCACAGTACTTGGTTAAATGATAGAGGTTCTTATATTGGTACACAGTCAATGCACTCACAAATGATCTGGATAATGTGCAAGGAGAAATGCCCCATATGTTGTGTTTGCCTTTGTGATGAATCTGTGGCTTTGAATGAAATGAACTTTTCATACAGATATGGCTAAACCTGCTGTATTGATTTTTACTGCAGAGCTGGTAGAGCAAAATATGCTAAAATCCTTTAGAGTCATTGACGTGGGTCTACAGTCAGGTCTAATGTCATCTGATCATAAATCATCTCATAATAAGTCTAACTTTTCAATTGGATTTTCTTTGTTGTTTATTATTTTCCTGAATGTTAACCTTTTTAACATGAGTTGAAATGCTTCACTATGAACTATGAAATAGTTGCGCTTCAGAACTTCTCTTTTTCTTTGAAATCTTTTGAGTTGGAATGACACGAGATTGAGAAAATAATGACATTATCTTGGGTGAATTGCTCTTTTAAATGCACATCTGGCCCTTCAAAAATACAGATGTTCAATGCCCAGGAATGATAGTGTAGACTGATATCCTCTCAGGATGAGTGATGATGGGTCTGGCAGAATAAAACGCTGAACAATTTTGGCAGATTAAGACGAAGACAAAGGAAATTGCGGTTTAATTGTGTTTTAATGTTCTACTCTGATCTGCTGTCAGATGATGAATGGATTGTATATTTCTACAACAAGAAAGACAATGTTACTGAGGTACCTTAATCTCATCACCATGTGAACTTGATTCTAAGTATTTGAAAAAAAAATATTGCCAAATAATATAATATACCTGAATTACAGACATTATACATTAATATAACTTCCAAAATTTAGAGACTCTACCGCAAATTCTCTAAAATGTCACTGGAAGTTAATTCCATGTTTGTTTTAGTTTACAACGTCTGAATCAAATGACCAAGAAAGAAAATTTTTCTTTCCTTTCTTGGCTCAAGATTTTCCAGCATTTTCTCAGTTTTGTCAAAACATATTCTTGGGACCATGCAAGTCAAAAGTTTTTGACATACCAGACTATTTGTGTGTAACCCAATAACAAATACAATTCTATCAAAGCTTGGTAAATGCTTAATCGACGATCAAAAAGTTTTATTGATTAAAATTATTATTGTTCGTTGATTAACCGTTAGTATCCCTATTCGTGACAGAACTTTATATATTTGAAGACATTACACAGAAAAACAAAACAGTCCTAATCCAGGTCGCTTACTTTTGCATGTGCCAGCCGAGCAACTACCATTGAGATGAATGGGAATGCTAGTGTATGCTAGTGACCTCTTTGATAATCTGCTCACAACCCTTCAACTGACTGGTATAAAAGCATAACCCTTTTTCTTAGATTCTTTAAATCATGCTTAATTCAGCATACATGTGCTTGGGCTCGTAACTTGTCTAATGTACTATTCAAAGAGTTTCAGCCATGTCTCTGAATGGTACTGCAGTCGTGGAGGCAGGAGAGGCCTTTGTGAAGGACAGAGCTGATAAATATGGATGAGGGGTTGAGTATATAAAAACACACAAGCCCACCTGTGCTGTTAACCTCTTTGGAACATGAGGAACGACCATAAATTCATAGCAACAAATTAGCATAGCTGGGTCAGACATCGCTCGACGGCACTCTAAACACGCGTGGCCCGCCGGACCTCTGCGTTACACGAGTTGCAATAACACAGCCGTGTATAATTGGGTGGAGGATCAAAGCTAAGCCTGTGCCGACATCACACGGCTCCCTGATTCATATGCCATGACCATGTTAGCAGTGAGAGAAATGTGTGCCTGCAGACATGTTCAGCGCTGGGATAACAAGTTATTGGGGTAACAAGAATCTACTGGGCGCACTATCTGGACAGGTTTGATTTTGTATTTTTAAAGCTTCAACCATCCTCAATAGAGCCTGCCTTCACCACAATCAGATTATATACAATGTGTGCAGTGTATTAGTCAAATTATTTTTCATTCATATATCATATATAAGCAATATCACACTCATAGCCGTGCAATATTGCTCTATATCAGCACGGCTGTAATTTGGCTGTAGGTAATCACAGCAGTGCTAATATAGAGTGATATTGCACGGCTACGAGTGTGATATTGCATTTATACAACAGTTCAATGGCACAAGTGTGTAAATAAATAAGAACAACAATGGAGTGTCTTTAAAAACCTCTTTTGTGAGGAACTACTTCTTTCCACCACATATTCAAATCTCAAGTTGACAGTTTAACAGTTGAGCCCAAGCCTCTACTACTAATTGTAAAACGTCACTTTAGAACTAGTAACAAAGGAACGTTGAGCCGCTTCATTGTAACTCACTGTAATATGTAGAGAATTACGCCTGAGCGAGTGTATTACCTGCATCTGATATTCTTCAGGTCAATCTTATATTCATAATCAAAAATCAGTTTGAATGTCCACTGAGGAAAGCGATATCTTTATCTTTGTCCTTTTAACATTTAAGAGGATTTCCCATGACAGCGCTAGTCAATGCATTTGTCAGTTGCGTCTCGTAAGATGATGTTTAAAGTAAAAACAACGTCCTTGTTTCCTTGTTTCAGTCCATTCAATATAAAAGTCTTTGCGACTGACTCACTCACTCATAAAGACAGTCTTTACCACCATCTAATGGTGTATTAATGTAACTTTCACTGAAGTCGAAATCACTAATGAACTCTTTCTCAATACCAAAAAATACTGCATTTATAAAATATTATTTATTGAACAATAATATTTAAATTAGCATCAACAGCCATTATAACAGTAAAATAGGAAATAAACAAGCAAACAGTTCAGTCAAACGTACAAAAGCAGCGCTCTAGTTAGTACAGGATTTCACTTCAATGTAAATATAAAGTTATGAAACTTAATATAGCCCTAAAGCCAAATATATTAGCTCTGGAACAAGTAATAGATGAATAAGATCAAAGATTGCCCGTTTGATATTCCCAAAATGAATTATACCTCATGTTTAAACACTATCTACATAAGAGCCAGCGGCAAATTCCCGAAGCACTGGCCGAGATGAAGCTGTTCTCTGCGGGTACACAAGCTCTGAATGGTCGCTGACGGCCTGGAGCTCACATCTCCAAAAGCATCTAAAAAAATTTCAAATAGGCGCTATGTTTATACATAAATCACATATCTGAGGTCTAAACAACTAAATTCTCACCTAAAAACTCTTAAAACTACATTCTGTTACAAAATAACAATGATATCTATAAAAATATGGTGGGTTTGCTCGTCTGCCATGACACTCGCTGTGAGAATGCTGACTATGGAGTGATACAAACAGTGAAATGGTTCCCGTGGCGATACTGGTAGAATATCACATGGCTGGAAAGACCTCTCAGCCAATCAGATTCGAGAACCAGAACAAACTGTTGTATTTTATATATAACATTTATATTTATTTTATTTTATTAATTTTTTGTTTTCATTGTAATTTGTCAAGTTTTAGTAATTTAGATTTTTTTTTTCATTTTATTCGTTTTTTTTTTTTTTTTTAACAATATGTCTATATATATATATATATATATATATATATATTTTTTTTTTTTTTTTTTTTTTTTTTTTTTTTTTAATTATTCAGTTTTAGTTTTTAGTACATTAGTTATTTAGTTATTAGTACATCCAATTAAAATAATATGATTTTTTTTTTTTTTTTTTTTCATTCATTCATTCATTCATTTTACTGATGATTCAGTGACTGCACACTGTAAAAAAAGAATTGTTGGTTTAACTTTAAAAAGTTTGTTACCAGGTTGCCTTAAAATTTTAAGTTCATTGAAATTAAAAATTTGAGGTAATACAATGAAGGCGATTGGTTTAATCAACAGAAACTCAAAATATTATGTTATCTGAACCACATTAATTATTGAAGTTGATTTGACAAAAGATGTTGTGATAACAAATCATGAAAATATTTTTTTACAGTGCAGTACGATAATTCGGTAACACTTCAGTATAGGGAACACATATAAACTATTAACTACAACTTTTCCCTCAATAAACTCCTAATTTTGCTGCATTAATAGTTAGTAAGGTAGTTGTTAAGTTTAGGTATTGGGTAGGATTAAGAATGTGGAATAAGGTCTTGCAAAATAAGGCATTAATATGTGCTTAATAAGTACTAATAAAAAGCCAATATTCTAGTAATATGCATGCTAATAAACAACTAGTTAAAAGACCTTAAAATAAAGTGTTACCGATAATTCTTACCTGAATCATGCATTTACTTTGATTTTCGCTTGGCAGCCGAGACAGATCATATATTGTAAAAATTGTCTTGATCTTTCCCTATTGCAAAGGCCCTAAGCAACTGCCTACACTGCCTACTGTATGTGTAGTATTGAGCATCTCTTCTCTCAAACATTAATTCCAGGAAAAAAAAAAAAAAAAAAAAAAAGGGTTTAAAACTGCTTAATGGCTGCCTAACACCGCAGGCGTCAATGCAGTGCGTATTTTCAGTGCCCATGTTTCCCACGTGAACACTCTCATTTGTTAAAATGGCCTCTGAAAAAAAAAAAAAAAAAATGCATGCTAGCTCACTGTTTAAACTGCCTGGTGTCTGTTTTACACCATCCAACACATTAACATCACCCAACACCGCATGTGTTCATGTGAGATTAGAGAGATAAATAGATAAATGCATGTTTAATATACAATCCTAGTAAAAACTCAAATTGGTTGAGCTAAAATCAAATGAAATATTGGCTGAACCTGAAGTCATGATGGATCAAGCTGGGTTATAGAGTTCTGTTAAACTATCTCTGCAAAGCGCAGCTCCTTTACAGGCATGAAATAGCCACTGAGGCAGATCCACACTGCTGGAATTGATGTCTGTGGGCAGAGATGCTCAATATACAGCACTGCTCTCCTCACATAGTGCCTAGATCATCAATGAGAGAGAGAGACTGAGCCAAATGAAAATATACTGATCTTCTTAGCTACAGTTACGGTATTACAGTAATAATAATAAAATCTTTTAAATCAACATAAAGAGTACAGCTTGTACTAACATGATTATATAAATGCTTTAGTTTAAATAATATATTATTGCCTTTTCACAATTATAGCACAATATAGTATGAATGAACTGTGCTGAATTGAAGAAAAAAAAAAAAAAAAAAAATATATATATATATATATATATATATATACATATATATACATATATACATACATCATTTAGTATGATTTTTAAGCTGTTCTCCTCATGGGGACCAAAAAATTCCCCACAAGGACAAGGATTTCGGACATTGCCATCTTTGTGGGGACATTTTTCCCAACCAACCACACACACACACACACACACACACACACACACTTTTTGTAAACTAAACAAACCTTTTTTACATTGATGCCAAATCACAAAAATCTACAGCGTGAATTCAATTTCAGACCTCTGTCTGACCTCTTTGTTCAAGGCTTAGCGTACTTTAAAAATGTTATTTGTTCAAACTGAGAAATCAAGTCTTATCAAGCAGTGACAGAGCATTGGTACAGTTTCAGGATTATCTTGTGGATTTAATTCTGCAGAACAGCCCTTTGTACTGTGTTTGTATTCAGATTGTATTTGTTACATACATATCAATACAACTGGCATGAAATCTGCGGCTTATAGAGAATATTAATAATAAAAATCATTAAAACTAGATTAAAACCAGAGCCAAAACTGCTTTCATGATTTTTCAGTTAAGTTCTGTGGGTGAATCTACTGACAATCGTATTTTAAAGAACAGCTCATTTCCATTATGACCAACACGATCTATCAAGAGCAGCACAAATCAGTGTAGAGTGACCAACAAGCAGCGCCGGTGAGAATCTACAACAACACCGGCGCAGCAAATTAAAAATAACGTGGCTTAGCAATTGATATGTTCGGATAACGTCTTCCTTTGGCATTCATTGTTTGAAATGAACTTGAACACTCATTTCTGCAGATATAGACCTCATTGATTTGTCTTGTACCATCTTTCTTTCTTTTTTCTGCAAATAGACTTCTTGCAATTTTCTGAATACAAGCGCCAAATTATGGACCGCCACAGATGAAGTTGCAGAGCAAGGTCAGTAGATTTAGCCACAGGCTCATTCAACATAAACAACTCTAAAATAAAATAAAAATGTTACTTTTTTTTTGTCAGTTTAGTTCCAAGCTACTGAACAGCAAACGCCACTGTCAAACTACTGCTTCAATCAGCCAGAGGAGAACAGTAGGCGCTCAGATCTGGCCTGCAAACCTGCTTTATCTGCCAGACACACTAGAGCTCTTGCTGCTGCTGGCTGGCCGGATGGTAAATGTTTCCAGGGCGTTTTATATCTCGGATGCCTTTGATGGATGCAGAGATCCCAGCAGACATGCCAGATGACCAGGTTGGTTTAATACGGTTATAGAGCACTTTATGGTGTATGATAGCTCAGGTAAATTACAACTTCAGCTCTATCCACAACGTCTGTGAAATGGTGTGGATTAGCACAGAAAATAATTTAGATTCATCCATCAGTTTTTAAAAAATAAAGTAAAAACAAAATCTAATGCACCCATAATGAAGCCCATGAGGGAGACTTTTAAAAGCAGAAATGTGAAGCTTACTTTTTCAGGAAAAAAGCAACCTTTATCCATATGAAGGAACTTCTTGTTATGTGTTACTGAATTTCTCTGTATGGAGTTCACTCCATGTAACACAAACTAGTTCTAGGTTTGTCACCCGATCTGAACCAAAGCAGTGCAGAAATGTTCTTTGGAGACTGAATATTAAAAGTTATCAAAAAAAAGTTGAAATTTCACAGTCGCTAAGGGGTGCCAAAATGTTCTAAGTGGGCGGAGCCACATTTACTAAAATGGCTATAACTCTTGAACAAAATGAGATATTTTTCACCAAACTTGGTACACATGTGTATGAGCTCATTCTGTGGGCACAGTAAAAAAAGAAATGCAGCAATTGGACATTTGGTGGCGCCATAACAGGAAAAAACCCCTGAAAACAGCTATAACAACACAACCGTTAGTCCGATTGACTTAAAAATTGCCATGCAGTGTCTCGTTCCAAGGAGCCATGATTGTCACATTGACATTGGTGTATATCGAAAAACATGGCCACCATCGGCCAATGAAGTTTGAGCACCTATTAGACAAGATTAACAGAGGCCGATTGGAATGAAATTCGGTGGACATATTCGACTCATGGTCCTAGAGATCTGTACGAATTTTAAAAGAAATCAGCCACTAGGTGGTGCAAACGAGTTTTACACCTCTGTAATCATGTAGTGTTTCACACATACACAGAATATTCATATCATTTGATAGATCTCATGCTGAACAACTTTGCCTCAAGAACTACTGCTGTCAATCAAATTGTTCATTAAATATTTGGTATTATGTAAAAATCCCACTTTTGCGAACTAGTCCAAGGTTTTTCACCCGATCGGAACAAAACCAGTGCAGTTATCTTTTTTTATTATCATTATTTCAATGAAATGAATGAACTATATTTTAGTTCAATAATGTTTTTTATGTACTATTTTGTATTTTTCTGGGATTTTATGGTATTCAAGTATGGTATAGTTATGATATATTTACATTTTGAGCATAGACCTGAAAATGAAATTTCCAACTTAAACTATCATAAATCTTGAATGCTTTGGAACTCAGACTTCAGTTTGGATTTCTTTTTTTAAAAGAAAAGACTTGGCAGATTATTGCTGAATTGAAGAAAAAAAAAATATATATATTATTATTAGTTTATTATTACTTTATTATTATGAAAAATGCATAAAAGTACTATTTTTAAATTGTATATTGAATGCATATTTTACAAAACATGTTTTGATTCTCTGAGAAAATCAAACCCATAAATCTAAACAAGTTGTGTTCCAAATTTGAGGTTAATATCTCAAAAAATGAGTTATCAGCAAGAATGTGTTTGGCCGCAGTACCAAACGTTTCCACTAGATGAAATTTGTTTCCTGTTCATTTCCAATGAGGTAATTTTTGACCGTGAACAGTAGAAATGTGACTTTTTCAGGACCATTTAACCTTTCATGTCCATGTCCATGTTTGTGTGTGTGTGTTTGTGTGTATGTGTGTTTTTACCATGTTTTGTACCATTCCGATGAAGTAAAAAACTAAAAAAATTACCAAAACATAACATTTTCCGTAAGTGGAATAAGTTACTGCAGAATGTTTATTGTAAGTGAAAATTCATATTTAAGTCATATTCATCATATATGAATTCCACTACAGTAAATCCACCATATTAATATACATTTTAAGATTTCTACTTGGATATACATAATAAAATGCAACCAAAATAAGTTAGGCCTCTCACACAGCACTGCGATGAAGAGTCGTAGTGAATGGATTCAGCGGGAGCATATTGTAATCGGTTTGTTGGTCAATATTGTAATGCAATACCCTATAATTTACGCTCAGTACGTCTCCTTTAGACAACTGAACGATGTCAACATGCCATCAATTACAGTATTCAGAGTGCACCAAATACGCCTTTGAACATTTTAAAACATAGATCTAATATTTATTTGCCATCTTCACATGAGGCCTGAGCAAGTGTGCTTTGGAGCAAAAAAGAAAATTAGAGTAATTTTCTGTTTTGATGTTCAAGGACAGAACAGTATCAAACTTTGATTTGGCTTCTGAATAATAATAATGCACATAGAAGTGTGTTCCACATGCCAAAGTATACAAGCAAAGCATCAGCCGGGCCGTAGAGGGAGCGAGACACAGACGGTGAAGGACGATGCAGCCCTTCGGTTCATATTCAGGCATTAATATTTCATGGCTTCAGAGCCTTTGGTTACAGAGGTTCCTTCTTTCACCGTATTTCATGTGTCATAACTAATTCTCCCAGCTGATGGCCTCAGCTATTAAAAATTTACCTGAGTGCGCTCTCTGTTTGGACAGTTTTGTTTTTAAACTATTCAGGGATGAAAGGCCAATTCGGTTCCTTATTGAAGCACTTATATATAGATGAAACCACTTTTACAAACAAATACTCGACCGCAATACTTCTGGTCTTCAGGAATCCTGGGAAAGAGAGCCACGCCTGTGAAAAAGTACACTTTAGTATACATTCATATTAAATAGTACTTATTATGGAAAGAATATACTGAAGTACTTCAAAGTACATTACAGCATGTAGTGTTTTCAACAATTAATTGCATAAATTATAATAGTTTTTTGACTATTTACAATTTTGACCCACTTAAGTACATCTTTATATGTAATTTCATTATTACTTCTATTGTCTTTGAAATATGGTTAAAGTGTACTGCTGAATTTACTGACAAGCATTTATGGCAAAATAACATATACTAATTTTATTTCTATTGACACTTGTTTGTCATGCATTTAAATACATTTGTAACAATTAAGTTTCAATTTAGTATTTCAAATATATTAACTTTAAATGTAATATCGGAAGACACTACAGTTAAAATTACAATCAAACATTTAACATGCTTTAGTATGTTGACATGTTAAAGTATGCTTGTTTAAAGTATGACAGAAGATTATTAAAACATAATAATTTAAAATGTACTTTCAAGTAAAACTTCTAATTTGACATTATTACAAAAAAATGCACTTTTTAAAAGTGTACTTAAGTGTGTTAACAATTGCGAGTTATAAAGTCAGAAGTGCGTGATATAAACTCACAATTCTGAGTTAACTCCGAGTTAATTCCAAAACGTTTTTTCCCTCACAATTGGACATTATAACTCGCAATTCTGACTTTATATCTCACAATTCTGCATTTATAACTCGCAATTCTGACTTTATATCTCGCAATTCTGACTTTATATCACACAATTCTGACTTTATAATTCGCAATTCTGACTTTATAACTCGCAATTCTGACTTTATAATTCACAATTCTGACTTTATATCACACAATTCTGACTTTATATCACACAATTCTGACTTTATATCTCGCAATTCTGACTTTATATCTCGCAATTCTGACTTTATATTACACAATTCTGACTTTATAATTCGCAATTCTGACTTTATATCACGCAATTCTGACTTTATATCTCACAATTCTGACTTTATATCTCGCAATTCTGACTTTATATCTCGCAATTCTGACTTTATATCACACAATTCTGACTTTATATCACACAATTCTGACTTTATAATTCGCAATTCTGACTTTATATCTCACAATTCTGACTTTATAACTCGCAATTCTGACTTTATAATTCGCAATTCTGACTTTATATCACACAATTCTGACTTTATATCACACAATTCTGACTTTATAATTCGCAATTCTGACTTTATATCACGCAATTCTGACTTTATATCTCACAATTCTGACTTTATATCACACAATTCTGACTTTATAATTCGCAATTCTGACTTTATATCACGCAATTCTGACTTTATATCACACAATTCTGACTTTATAACTCGCAATTCTGACTTTATATCTCGCAATTCTGACTTTATATTACACAATTCTGACTTTATATCACACAATTCTGACTTTATATCACACAATTCTGACTTTATATCTCGCAATTCTGACTTTATATCTCGCAATTCTGACTTTATATTACACAATTCTGACTTTATAATTCGCAATTCTGACTTTATATCACGCAATTCTGACTTTATATCTCACAATTCTGACTTTATATCTCGCAATTCTGACTTTATATCTCGCAATTCTGACTTTATATCTCGCAATTCTGACTTTATATCTCGCAATTCTGACTTTATATCACACAATTCTGACTTTATAATTCGCAATTCTGACTTTATATCACACAATTCTGACTTTATATCACGCAATTCTGACTTTATATCTCGCAATTCTGACTTTATATCTCGCAATTCTGACTTTATATTACACAATTCTGACTTTATAATTCGCAATTCTGACTTTATATCTCGCAATTCTGACTTTATATCTCGCAATTCTGACTTTATATCTCGCAATTCTGACTTTATAATTCACAATTCTGACTTTATATCTCGCAATTCTGACTTTATATCTCACAATTCTGACTTTATATCACACAATTCTGACTTTATATCACACAATTCTGACTTTATATCTCGCAATTCTGACTTTATATCACGCAATTCTGACTTTATATCTCACAATTCTGACTTTATAATTCACAATTCTGACTTTATATCTCGCAATTCTGACTTTATAACTCGCAATTCTGACTTTATATCACTCAATTCTGACTTTATATCACGCAATTCTGACTTTATATCTCACAATTCTGACTTTATATCACACAATTCTGACTTTATATCACACAATTCTGACTTTATATCTCGCAATTCTGACTTTATATCTCACAATTCTGACTTTATAACTCGCAATTCTGACTTTATATCACTCAATTCTGACTTTATATCACGCAATTCTGACTTTATATCTCACAATTCTGACTTTATATCACACAATTCTGACTTTATATCACACAATTCTGACTTTATATCTCGCAATTCTGTCTTTATATCTCACAATTCTGACTTTATAATTCACAATTCTGACTTTATATCACACAATTCTGACTTTATATCTCGCAATTCTGACTTTATATCACACAATTCTGACTTTATATCACACAATTCTGACTTTATATCACTCAATTCTGACTTTATATCACGCAATTCTGACTTTATATCTCACAATTCTGACTTTATAATTCACAATTCTGACTTTATATCACACAATTCTGACTTTATATCTCGCAATTCTGACTTTATATCACTCAATTCTGACTTTATATCACGCAATTCTGACTTTATATCTCACAATTCTGACTTTATATCTCGCAATTCTGACTTTATATCTCACAATTCTGACTTTATATCACACAATTCTGACTTTATATCTCACAATTCTGACTTTATATCTCACAATTCTGACTTTATAATTCACAATTCTGACTTTATATCACACAATTCTGACTTTATATCTCGCAATTCTGACTTTATATCTCACAATTCTGACTTTATAATTCACAATTCTGACTTTATATCACACAATTCTGACTTTATATCTCGCAATTCTGACTTTATATCACTCAATTCTGACTTTATATCACGCAATTCTGACTTTATATCTCGCAATTCTGACTTTATAATTCACAATTCTGACTTTATATCACACAATTCTGACTTTATATCTCGCAATTCTGACTTTATATCACTCAATTCTGACTTTATATCACGCAATTCTGACTTTATATCTCACAATTCTGACTTTATATCTCGCAATTCTGACTTTATATCACACAATTCTGACTTTATATCACGCAATTCTGACTTTATATCTCACAATTCTGACTTTATAATTCACAATTCTGACTTTATATCTCGCAATTCTGACTTTATATCTCGCAATTCTGACTTTATAACTCGCAATTCTGACTTTATAACTCGTAATTCTGACTTTATATCTCACAATTCTGACTTTATATCACACAATTCTGACTTTATAACTCGCAATTCTGACTTTATCTCGCAATTCTGACTTTATATCTCAGAATTCTGACTTTATAACACACAATTCTGACTTTATATCTCGCAATTCTGACTTTATAACTCGCAATTCTGACTTTATAATTCGCAATTCTGACTTTATATCACACAATTCTGACTTTATATCTCGCAATTCTGACTTTGTAACTCGCAATTCTGACTTTATATCTCGCAATTCTGACTTTATAACTCGTAATTTTGAGTTTATATCTCACAATTCTGAATTTTGTTTTCTCAGAATTGTGATAAAGTCGAAATTACCTTTTTTAATTGTTTTATTTCATTGCAGAAACAAGCTTCCATATATAATAGTTATGATCCAAGTCTTACACAATCAAATTCTGAAATGTATTAAGTCTGACGAATGTCAAAAGGCGCATCACTTGCCTGCTGGTTATTTTTACTTTTGTATGCCTCATTTTCAGGCATAAGTGTGGTGCTGTAGGTGTGAGGATGTGTTTTCATCATCCTGCTGTCATCACTAACAGCTGCTTGTCTCATGAACCCAGATGTGTTGTTGAATGTTGTGTTATGTCATGATAATTTGTCCTCTATAGAGTAAAAACTGCACAGACAGACCTTGAGGCTGGTGCCTCTTTTTATTTATTTTTTATTTTTTTAACTGAAACTCAGTATTTCATGGGTCAGAACATGTCCACGCACAAAGCAGTGAGCCCAGTACTTTAGACGCAGCACATGCTCCAGTAAACCGGCAGAACGAGGCTGATCTTTGTGCGCAGAGTCAGTTTCTGCAGTCGTTATGAGTTTAACATGTGTATCAAAAGACAAACCACATCATCCAACACCACGTTTGTCTTATCGTTTTCTCTGTGTCCTCTAAACCTACAATCAGATCCACAATTTGAAGGGAAACCCAAATCAGGCGGTCAGAACAAAGAGAAACACTCAGTAAATGCAGTAAAACTCGTCAAAACTCGGCTCGAGCACGCAGGGCTGTCAGGTTCAAAAGCATTGTTGAAGTGAAGGCTGGTTTGTGCAGAGAAATACTCCTAAGAGAACAAAAGAACAATAAAATATTTTGTTTCAGTGAATAAAACACATATTTCCTTCAGTTTGACCGAAGAGCCATAAGTGAGCAAGAGGTGACTTGACACCACTAATGATGCACAGCAACACAGTAACATTTAGACGGGACTTTGATTCTAGAAAACTGCTGTCAAATTGCTGGAGAGCCTTCTGTGTGAATGAGAATCAGAGCCCAGTAACATTTAAGGGAAAGTTCACCCAAAAATTTAAATTCTGTCATTGTGTCACGAAACTGCTCAGAGATGTGAAGGTTGAGGATCCAAACGCAGTATTTATTGAAAGGGTAATCCACAATCACAATCCAAAAACAGGCAAAGGTCAAAACACAGGCAAACAATCCAAACATAAACCAGGGCAGGAACACAGGGTAAATCCAGGAAACCAGTGAACAGATAATCAATGGAGCGCTCAGAATTGCAGTATAAACACATACAAGACTTCGCAACGAATGACTGAGAAAACCAGGCTTATATATAAGCTAATGAGTGCTAATGAGTCTGGGCAGAGAATTATGGGAAATGTAGTTTGTGAGCGATGACAAAAGTCTGTGATGTAGTGCCCCCTGGTGACTCTCAAGGGCACTCCATCTGGTTATCGTGACACATCAGTCACTCACCATCATGTTGTTCCAAACCCATATAACTTTCATTCATCGTTGAAACACAAATTAAGGTATTGTTAATGAAAGCAGAGAGATTTCTGTCCATCCATTGAAAGTCCCCAGCTAACAGTTAACAGAACATTCATTCAAAGTTAATGTTCTCAAAACGTTAGAACAAAAACATTATTTATACATCGTTAATGGAACATTCTTTTTTTGAAACATTTTAGATGTTACTAGTTTTGAGAATGTTCAGAGAACATTTAAAAGTAACGTTCAATGTTTGATCAATGATAAAATGGAATGCTCTCTTAGCATTTGTATAACCAAGAATTTTTTAAAACATTAAAAAACTGGAACTTTGAATGTTCAGAGAAGCAAGCATATTTGAGCTTCCATTTCCCATATTAGATGTTGATTCTGTTGTTTTTCAGTGTTTATACATGAATAAAATCCTAAACTAAATCGTAAACAATAGTGTCTCTTTAGAAGACTCGAGTCATATGGATTACTTTTACTTACATTATATGAAAATTTTTAAAGTGTCAAAGTTTTGGGTAACTGGACTTCAATTGGAGGGACAGAAATCTCCAACCTGACTCTCACTGGAAAAAGGTGGCAATTTCAAATGAATTCATACAATGTGAATTACACAAAAATGAGAGATTAAGAGAACATAAGCATGAAGCTCCATCCTAAACATAACCATCACTTGGGCGCAAGCAGATCCATCAAAAAACAAAACAAAAAAAAAAACACAACATTGTACAAATTCACACAAATTAAACACCAATTCACAGAAACGTAAAATAGTTACAAATTGTCATTGAGATTGTGTTATATTAAAAATATCTTCTAAGGTCCATAAAGGTGAATAAAGATAGGGCAATGTCACAGATCGAATAAAGTGCTGAAAGTTTAGAAGTTCAGATAAATCCCGAAACTCAATAAATGACCTCATTTTTTAAAGGATCAGTTGACTTCAGAATTAAAATTTCCTGATAATTTACTCACCCCCATCCAAGATGTTCATGTCTTTCTTTCTTCAGTCGAAAAGAAATGAAGGTTTTTGAGGAAAACATTCCAGGATTTTTCTCCATATAGTGGACTTCACTGGGGTTCAACGGGTTGAAGGTCCAAATGTCAGTTTCAGTGCAGCTTCAAAGAGCTCTACACGATCCCAGACGAGGAATAAGAGTCTTATCTAGAGAAACCATCATGTTGGAAAGGTCACGCGTGACGTAGGTGGAAGTACCGCGGTAGGCGTTTGACTTAGTCTTTGCACGTTTGCTTTGTAGACACTGGATCGGTACTTCCGCCTACGTCACGCGTGACCTTTCCAGCGTGATTACGTAATGCGTGGAGCATCACAGAGCAGTGCAAGACAAGCATTTGTGGTTAAAAACTATACAATTTTTATTTTTTTTTGGAAAATGGCCGATGGTTTCTCTAGATAAGACTCTTAGTCCTCGTCTGGGATCATGTAGAGCTCTTTGAAGCTGCACTGAAACTGACATTTGGACCTTCAACCCGTTGAACCCCAGTGAAGTCCACTATATGGAGAAAAATCCTGGAATGTTTTCCTCAAAAACCTTCATTTCTCCTTTACTGAAGAAAGAAAGATATGAACATCTTGGATGACATGGAGATGAGTAAATTATCAGGACATTTTAATTCTGAATTGAACTAATCCTTCAAGGATTTGATTTGATTTTTAGTGGTGTTAAGGAAGCCTATTAATATTAGGTTTAGAGACTTAAGTACTATAAGTATTAAACTTATAAAAAATAAAGTGTGCAACTCCCTGGCTGTAAATTAAAGTTGGAGATAAAGACTCTGGATGGAAGTGCAGAGAAATCATCACCATTCTGCATTATACAAGATTCCCGAGCAACAATGCCCAGAAGAAATCTATCAAAAGGCTGACTTGCCAGAATCGGATTCATCCAGGCGGGAGAAAAAGAGACCAAAAATGAGGACTGGGTTTTGTTTTTCTGTCGATGTCGCGATAAATGTAGGAATCCGTGGTTTCAATTTTCAGAGGGAAAAAGAAGATGAAGAGAAAAGGCTGTAAAAGTAAGAAGAACAAAGGCGGATGCTGACACAGTGTCCACTGGTTTCTCTTTTTTCCTCAGGGGTTTTATGGGAAGCTTTACAAAATCCACTGATATGGGCTGCTGTTCAGTAGGATAGTCAGTCCTACTGTGCTGAAGTGCCTTCTGTTTCATTAATATTATATCATGGGGGTTAATATTATATTATCTTCATGTACATTTGCTTTTTTGAATATACTTTTAATATAAATGACATAAAGGCAGAGTAAAAGTATATATCCACACATCTCAAATTGATTTAATTCAAGTCATCTCAAGCGATACAAACACTTTGTATGATGAACAATCTCAAATCAAACCAAACCCTCGATAAACTCATGTATGCAAAGCTCAAATCGATATAGTGACACATCAGTAACATCAAACCTCATTGGTGATGGTGAGTCATGTGACTGATTGTCATGATGTCACAAGCACCAGTGAAGTGATGTAATTTTTGTTGAAGTTGCCAACTGTCAGTCCCTCTCCAAACAATGACTCATTTATTTGCTATTGTATATAAATAATCAAGCTATATTTAATGAAGTTTAAGTGTCTGAGCTTGACAACAACATATTTCTGCAATCCGCTAAACCATTTAAACACAACACAAGCACAGACTATTCATGCATTACAGTTCAAAAAGTACTGCAATACAGAAATGTCCCCGGACAGACACCGTAGCCAGAAATGACACATTGCAGCATTATAACTATAAAGCGAGCTGTGAATCCATTCTGAATCTATTTAAGACTGTGTCATCAGCAATTTTTACAGTATGAAGCATTGAGAACAGATGTTATTAGGTGTGGAAGCTCGTTGGACACAGTAAATCACACGCCTGCACCTCTGAGAAGATGCTTCAGAAAATGTGAACGTGAGATTTGAGTCAGAGATAAAAGACACTATCATTAAGAAACACTGCACCATAAAACAAAGCATCAGATTCGGCGAGCCTCTGGAGATGTACAGTGTAAGGAACAGTGTGAGAAATGAGTAAGTGGTTTATGGGGTGAGAAAATGAAAGCTGACCTTTAGAGTAAGGCAGACGATGATGATGATGATGTCTGTGGCGCTGGATTTAGCAGGCTGAAAAATAACCTTCTTCTTCTACACACCGTGTACTTAAATTCAACCACTACAGACAATCTGTCCTGAAGAACAATGGAAACGGGTCCTCCAGACAACCATGTTCTCTTAACCAAGAAAAGACTGGATGTTTTGAATGTTTGGAGAACGTATGCACAACTTAAAGGCACGATATGTAATTTTCACCACTAGAGGTCACTTATTCAAAACAACGGCATAGCTTGATGACGCCTTGATTTTGTGGAATCATGTGAGGTGTTGTCTCACGTCTACAGCCGTTGGAAAAGAATCCGACGAGGCTCGGGTGGAAATCATATTAATGGATGAGCTAATGTATTAAAGATGTATTAACTGTAGTATGAAGCAGGGTGTTGCTGAAAGCCGTTGGAGCGGAACGAGGCCGCTGGAGCGAATGCTAATGAGAGACGAGTGCGACACACGGCTCAAGAGCAGCGGAGCTTTTATTATGCCGCAGACGATCCCGCTTCTTCCGGTCATGCGTATGTTTTATTGTTTTATTGTATTAGATGACCTGTGCTGGCAAAATGAGTCAGAATGCACACAGGCTAATTTTGAGCTACGGGCAAAACAATTGAAAAATGTCAATTTTGGTCGAATTTGAGGTTTTTGCAAAAATTAGTTCATTAAGCCCTCGTCTAGCGATCCCAATGCTCCAAATATCAATTAAACATCTAAAAGTATCTTTGTTTGTACGTTTTCTGAGAGGAGTACCTTTCCTTTGACCATGACAATTTTTTTTTTCTCTGCTCTACGACTGGCGCTTCCCTCAGCACAAGTTTGGTATCATTGTAAAGCGCAACATTCCAACTTTGTGAATATTCATAGTGAATTCTCGATGGCATGAGTCTGAACCAATGAAATGTGATTTTCAAACTCATGCTGATGTAAACAAAACGATCTTACTCACGCTGACTGACAGATCCGAAGCACGCGCACTTAGACGCCTCAGACAGCACGATCCCGACATACACAAATACACAGAATTACAGTATTTTAAAAAATCTGTCTTGGTGAGTATTCACGCTAACATGATCTGTTTTGTCATAAGTGAACGTTCAGTTAACTGTTGGGGAAAAACATTTGATTAATTTGATTAAAAATGCGTTTTCTTTACCAAGAAAGTAGCAAGATGAAAACAACTATTTTCTGTTTCAAACTTTCACATAGCATCTTTTGGTTATAAAAACATTAAAAATTCAAATCTACATTTTGATTTTAAAAGGTTTATTATAAAAACGGATTTTTTTTTTTCCAAAATGCAATTAATCCATCAATATAAAAGTTATTTTTCATATTGAAAATACACAACAAAGTAAGTTGATTCACATATATGACAACCTCTGAACTTGGTCAGTACTAATGTTATATACAGGCATTTTACTAAAAACACATTCAGTCGTCGCTCCCAAAATGAATTCAACGAGTCATCTTGTTAATGTTATAAATGAATTATGTCTCCGTTTGTCATTACCGATTAAAGAGTATCTGGCGCCACCGCACGGTTAAAATAAACACATTTACTGAGTACATTGGTATTAAAAAAGGCTTTTAAAAACTGTTCATGATTCAGTTTTGGGGACCGTGACAGAAGTTTGATGCTGTCGTGGAACAAGCAATGGAAACTCAATTTAAAAAAAAAAAAAAAGGCGTTTATTACGTTTTGGAACCAAACTCTTCATATGATGTGTAACATTATATTAGATCCGTGTGATACAGTAGATCTTAATATGTTAATGTTAATCAAACAATTGTGGAATCATGGAAAAAAAGTTGAATATATATATATATATATATATCCTGTAGATATGGGTTTTGATTTGGTTTGTGTCAAATTTGGTGGTATTACCAAACCTTTAGAAAACTTCTTCTGAATGGGTTGGTTTCTGTGTATTTAGAACACATCCAGTTTATTAGTGCTATTACAGAAATCGGACCGGTTTCATTCATGTGTGACTGACAAATATATCACTTTAGTTTATGTTAAAACTGTGTATGGATCCAGATGGATAGAAATGTTATATGCTATTCAATTACATAGACCTTAAATTTAGCTTTGTCAAATAGAGTCTGGTACTTTTGTCCTTCTTGGGTGTGCAAAGACGTGCTTAGACTAACAACACATCTCTAAAGAATGATACGCTGCCTTTAAATGATCAAATGTGTGTTTGTCCATTGTGTTTGTATAAAACGTTTGCTCCGCGCAGCACTTTCCATTTTAAGATCTATCAGAGTTCCTCTTTTATTTGAGAGCCAGTATATCCCCTGTCAAATAATTTAGGTTTTAATTCATCAAAGGTTTGTGTAAATCGAAGGCTGCTGCCTACAGAAAGTTGATTAAATCCATTTATAAACCTCAAAGTCTTGATTCGTCGTCTGAAGTGTCCACCGTTCAGACGTCTAACGCCCCACTGACGCTCTTTCACAAAACCAGACCGATTGTTTCACTCCTCAAAGTTGCTATAAAAGTGACAGAGAAAGTTATAAATGCAAATGCAGGCTGGTGTATTTTACCATGAATAATTGACGCTGTTGGTGGAGCTCCAATCAAACAGATGCACAATTTGTTGAGCACCCTTATTAAACACTACAGAAAGTTCACTGTTCTTGTTCTTGTCCCTTTGGTTTTATTGCCAAAACTTCACACACACACACACACACACACACACACACACACACACACACACACAATGCGGCAGATGCATCACAATAGATGAAGAAAGCGAGCTGCAGTTTCTGCAGAGGCGAGCGACAATGAGAAACACATTATACTCCCATTCACTTCTGTTAGTTCGTCATACTATAAACCACATGACCCAGACAAGAAACAAACCCGTTGTCAATGGGCCGACTTCAGTAATTTTAACATTTTCGGCCACCATGGCTGAAAAGCGAACCAGGAATATCACATGCTCAATACAAGTATTGAATGTACAGTAATGCATCTACAATGGAGTCTATGGAGCAAGAGTATGAGAGCGAATACAAGCTTATATTTTGTTAAGGCACTTGCATGTATAATACATTATAAAGGTATTCATAATGTACATTATAATGCATTATATCTTTTCATTAAAAAAATGAAAACAAAAATAAAATGCATTATATTTGCAGATTCCTTATTACATCTGAAATTGGTTGTTTGTCATGTGTTTTAATGCATTATACTTTCTAAAGGTGTAACAATGAATAGATATTATAATGTATTATAACTGTGTTTACATTTATTCTTGAGATCATACAATGCATTAAAAATACTTTTACAATGCATTACACACTCGAAAAAATCTTGGGTTATTTTTTCTACCCAAGTCCTGAGTTGAGCCTTTGGGTCATTTTTTGGGGTTATTTTTCCAGTGTTTGGTTAGTTTTTGTGTTACCCGTCTCTTGGGTCAGACGTAACAACTAGTGATCGACCGATATTGATTTTTTAGAACCGATACCAATAATTTGTATGTTTATGTGCCCGATAACCGATATGCAGAACCGACATTTATTTACTGTTATACTTCTGTTTTTGAAAAGATTACAACACCACTGAACTGAACAAACCATTTTATTTATAAAAATCACTCACTCCTTACATAGAAAACAAAACAAATCTTATTTAAAAAGCATCATCAGCAACACTAATGTTAACAATAAGCAAAATAAATGTAGAATATCTAATGTTTTCAAATGGAGAAAATAAATTAAAGACAGGAGGTATGTCAACTTTGCAGAAATGTAATACTTCATTTTAAACTACAGTTTTAGTAGATTTATAAGCTGTTTAATACAAACCCGATTCCAAAAAAGTTGGGACACTGTACAAATTGTGAATAAAAAAGGATGATGTGGAAGTTTCAAATTTCAATATTTTATTCAGAATACAACATAGATAACAAATGTTTAAACTGAGAAAATGTATCATTTTAAGGGAAAAATAAGTTGATTTTAAATTTCATGGCATCAACACATCTCAAAAAAGTTGGGACAAGGCCATGTTTACCACTGTGTGGCATCCCCTCTTCTTTTTATAACAGTCTGCAAACGTCTGGGGACTGAGGAGACAAGCTGCTCAAGTTTAGGAATAGGAATGTTGTCCCATTCTTGTCTAATACAGGCTTCTAGTTGCTCAACGGTCTTAGGTCTTCTTTGTCGCATCTTCCTCTTTATGATGCGCCAAATGTTTTCTATGGGTGAAAGATCTGGACTGCAGGCTGGCCATTTCAGTACCCGGATCCTTCTTCTACGCAGCCATGATGTTGTAATTGATGCAGTATGTGGTCTGGCATTGTCATATTGGAAAATGCAAGGTCTTCCCTGAAAGAGATGACGTCTGGATGGGAGCATATGTTGTTCTAGAACTTGGATATACCTTTCAGCATTGATGGTGCCTTTCCAGATGTGTAAGCTGCCCATGCCACACGCACTCATGCAACCCCATACCATCAGAGATGCAGGCTTCTGAACTGAGCGCTGATAACAACTTGGGTTGTCCTTGTCCTCTTTAGTCCGGATGACATGGCGTCCCAGTTTTCCAAAAAGAACATCAAATTTTGATTCGTCTGACCACAGAACAGTTTTCCACTTTGCCACAGTCCATTTTAAATGAGCCTTGGCCCAGAGAAAACGCCTGCGCTTCTGGATCATGTTTAGATGTGGCTTCTTTTTTGACCTATAGAGTTTTAGCTGGCAACGGCGAATGGCACGGTGGATTGTGTTCACCGACAATGTTTTCTGGAAGTATTCCTGAGCCCATGTTGTGATTTCCATTACAGTAGCATTCCTGTATGTGATGCAGTGCCGTCTAAGGGCCCGAAGATCACGGGCATCCAGTATGGTTTTCCGGCCTTGACCCTTACGCACAGAGATTGTTCCAGATTCTCTGAATCTTTGGATGATATTATGCACTGTAGATGATGATAACTTCAAACTCTTTGCAATTTTTCTCTGAGAAACTCCTTTCTGATATTGCTCCACTATTTTTCACCGCAGCATTGGGGGAATTGGTGATCCTCTGCCCATCTTGACTTCTGAGAGACACTGCCACTCTGAGAGGCTCTTTTTATACCCAATCATGTTGCCAATTGACCTAATAAGTTGCAAATTGGTCCTCCAGCTGTTCCTTATATGTACATTTAACTTTTCTGGCCTCTTATTGCTACCTGTCCCAACTTTTTTGGAATGTGTAGCTCTCATGAAATCCAAAATGAGCCAATATTTGGCATGACATTTCAAAATGTCTCACTTTCAACATTTGATATGTTATCTATATTCTATTGTGAATAAAATATAAGTTTATGAGATTTGTAAATTATTTACAAATTTTTATTCACAATTTGTACAGTGTCCCAACTTTTTTGGAATCAGGTTTGTAGGCTAAAGTAAAGAGTGAAGAATAATTCGCTGGATAATGTTAAATAACTGAATAATATTCTCTGGAATATTGGAATATAACAAACAAAACATCGTATTTTATTGCATTTCTCAACTGGTATGTTATATCAGAATTATTAATAATGTTTTTGTTGTTCTAGATTATGAAATATCTGCTGACAAAGCACTGTTTATCTATGCATTTACACACAACTATACTCAAACTGCGATTGCTTGCGGAGATAATAAATAATTAATTTCCAGTTGTGTTTAGTTGGATGTTTATTAGCGAATTAATGGTTATATAGTAAATGTTTATATAATTATATATACGGTGTTTTAAACAAGTGAATCTTGTTAAAAGTTACATGCGGTGGCCGTGCATCCACCCGCTGAGTGAACAGCAAAATGCAGATGCCTTCACGAGACTAATGATGAGCACAGACAACAGAGAGAGAATTCAATTCAGCGCATGTTATTTCCAACATGTGCTCATTCATGGCTGTATTATTTAATTCATGTAAAGTTACATCTTTATTGTGACAGGACATGACGGATTATCTTACGTGACTCTGTGAGCTTGTCTCTATTTCTGAATCATTCTCCTCTATTGTCTCGTCTTCCCTCAGATTCACTGTAATAGTGATCCTACACGCAATTCTCAAAACACCCACAAGATGGCGGCATTTATCGGTAAATCCGATATTACAAAACCGATATCTAATTATGGTAAAATGCCTAAATATCGGAAAAAATATGGGTACATCGATATATCGGTCGATCTCTAGTAATAACCCAGTGTTTGGGTAGCTCTTGTGTTACCCAGATCCTGGGTCAGACATAATAACCCAGGTGTTGAGTTATTTATCGCAGGCTTTTAGCGCCCTCTTCAGGAGAGAGCAGTGCAGCTCTGTCAAATTGGTGCATGTCTTCGGTAAAATACATGTTTGTGTACGTTTTATTTTATCTAAAAATTCGTTATTGTTCTGTATATCGTTTAATTTGATGCAAATCAACATACAGGGGCACGATGTGAGTCTCCTAAACGAGTGTCGCGTCTGTCTTTTTGCGTGATGGAAATGCCTGATGCCTTGCATAAAATTTTATGATTTTATTAAAAATATACAGAATATAATTACTTAGGATGTTAAAATAATTTCTCAGAATTGTACACAATTCGCAGGCGGCGGTCTGAAGTTATCAGTTCCCCCGCCGAACACGAGCCATCTCCGGCATGAGATCCAGCGCCATTACGGTGGAAACAGACAACAGAGACTGGTCCATTACACTTGAATTACTTCTAAATGTTTAATTTTTACTTCTAATATTTGTTAAATGAGCTTAAATGTAGGCAATATACATTAAAAATGATATAAAATATGCTATACTGTAAAATATATTATCAAAAATAAAGGAGATATCATGCAAAACAGTGGTTGTGTTTTAAATAAAGTTTAGAGGATTTAAGTTAATCCGTAAACATTAATGCATGTATGAAGTAAAACAAAAAGCTAGTATTATAGTAAAATAAATCAATCCATTATGCTGGGTTAAACAAACAACCCAATTTGCTGGGTAAAATTAACCCAACATGTGTTCTGTCCTGTTACCCAGCCCTTGGGTTGAAAACAAGCCAAATTGGTTGCCAAAGTTTTTAAGAGTGTATATAAAGGCTTTATGTAAAGTGTTAATGTATTAAAATAGTTATATTTAGCTTTAATTTATTTTTATTTCAGTTTAGTTGTTTGGTAACACTTCAGTATAGGGAACATGTATTCACTATTAACTATGACTTTTCCCTCAATAAACTCCTAATTTACTGCTTATTAATAGTCAGTAAGGTAGTTGTTAAGTTTAGGTATTGGGTAGGATCAAGAATGTAGAATAAGGTCATGCAGAATAAGGCATTAATATGTGCTTAATAAGTACTAATAAACAGCCAATATTCTAGTAATATGCATGCTAATAAGCAACTATTAAAATACCACTAAAATAAAGTGTTACCAGTTGTTTTAGTACTTCAACTTAAACTCATTTATTTCAGTTAGTTTCCAAGGCAACATTTCTAATTTTTAAGTTATCCAATGTTTATGTTTTTATTTTGGTTTTATTTTAATCAAAAAAAAAAAAAAAAAAAAATCCCAAATGCAACTGTGTTGTTGTCTACGCCCTGTACATGCAGGATCATAACAATATTGGGCCTCATAATTGACTGATTTGACAAGCTCTTCATAATCCTCTGAAGTGTCTGACAGTTTAGTTTGATGTTAACATGTCTACCACTGTGATACTCTAATAATCATAACAAAAACACAAATATAGCATAAAAGAGTCAATTTGTAATTAAGTCATTTAACTTATCAATCACTTTTGGTATTGAAAAATATATGGATTTATAATCAGTCAACCGAAAGTCCCATAGTACAGTTTATGATGGGCCTTTACTGGATTAAAATATTGTAATTAATAATCATACTGTGTCTTCCAAGTTCTTCTAATTGCCCTTGCATTGAGGAGGGGAAACTAATTATCCACAAACCTCCTTCAATTAGTGTGACATTTTGAAAAGGTTAGACAAATCAATGGGAAACGTGCACACTGTAATTGTGGCTTTTCCTGGTTTCTCTGATAGCTGCAGCTCGTGTGTAAGAGCGCAGGGACGGTTTATATGAAGCATTAACCATCGGCACTGGAGGTTCGTTTGCTGGGACTGAAATATTCTGTATTGTCAAGTTTACACACTGCAAAGCATGAAGGGAGAAGTTTGTCAAAACCAACCGTGCGATTTATTCAGTGAAGATCCACACATTAAAGTCTCAGGATGGCTCAGCCACAACATACAATACTGGTCAAAAGTTTGGGGAAAGATTTTTTTAATTATTATTCAGCAAGGCATTAAATTGATTAAAAGTGACTTTTACACTGTTGCAAAAAAATAAAATAAATAAATAAACAGATTTAAAAAAAATTAGCATGTTAGAATGATTTCTGAAGGATCATGTGACACTGAAGACTGGAGTAATGATGCTGAAAATTCAGCTTTGATCACAGGAATAAATAATATTATGCCATATATTCACATAGAAAACAGCTATTTTAAATTGTAAAAATATTTCACATTTTTTTCTGATTTTACTGTATTTTTAATCATATAAATGCAGCCATGGTGAGCAGAAGAGACTTTTTTCAAAAACACTAAAAACCGATCCCAGACTTTTGAACAGTAGTGGATTTTACTGGCAATATAAAAGTAAGTGAAATTGTGAATATTGTTGTGATTTATATGGCCATTAATTATTCTTAAAACTGTGTCATCTCATTAGACTCGTGTTGCAATCTCTCCTTGAGTCTATATGTGGATAAAAATAGGTAAATACAGGTTCTTATACTGGTGCATATACAGTAAATGACATGATTAAATATCATTCATTCTTCCTGGAGTTTATTTAAATAATAATAAAATAAATAAATAAAAAAATACATGTCATGATTGTTGTTAACTAGATTGTAACTGTATTTTACTGCATTAATTTCAAATATAACTGACTTGTTCAAGTCATTTCAGAGATTTAAATATCAAAATCTAAATAAAATCTGCCAAAGGCTGAAAGATATTGTAATATGATATTTCTGAGCTGTATCACGTAACGCACACTCATCAGTTCTGTTTTCACACTTTATTCCCGTCTCTGCTCTGAGAAATTCCTCGCCTCCGATGGAAAAGGCAAAGAAAAGCAGTTCGGATAAAAACTTTCATCTTGTCGTTTTTTAATCTTCTCTCTGTCTTTCTCAACATTCCCGAGCGCTTCAGGTAATAAATCACGTCTGAGACAGGAGGTGAGCGCTTGAGCGACGGTCAGCGAAACGCTTGCTCTCTCTCATTTCGTTCTAAGCAGCTTGAGAAAGCATGCCGAGACATAAACATAAAAGTGTTTCTGCTACCACCCGTGGTTTCAGTAGTTTGTTGATTTTTCTCTCTAAATAAGTGCAGGAAAGCTAAAACATACATTTGATCGAGGTGTGATTTGCATCATAATGTTGAGGGTTACATTTTTGAAAATCTTCTCACAATCCTACATATGATCTGTAGTAATAGTGATGGACCGTCAAGACCAAGTTGCGTTTTGCTAACACATCCTCTTCGGTATCAATACCGTCTGTTGCACATAAATCTTAATGAAAGACAAACATGAACTTGTAATACAAAAGGAGCCCTGCCGCTTTGCCAATGATCAATATTTCCAACCGTTTGCTTATTTTTCAGCGAGAACTGCTGATGAGGTCTGACTGTAGTTCTTCATTACAGGGATATAGATTCGGTTCTATCAAAGAGCGCTTGACATGTGCAACTAAACCTATTTTAAGACGCTTTCATTGGTATTTCATCACCAGAGCCCCAAAACCGTTGGCTCTCTCCCAGTCCTGCAGTATGAATGGAGCACGGGTCACTAGATTCAGAAATCCGAAAACTGTTTTCCAACAGCTGACACAGGGAAAGGTCAACAGATCCTACTGAGCAGAAAATATAGCACCATATCTGGCATTAGGAACAAACTAGTCAATCGTTTTCTGCATGTTGCATTTCTCCAGTCAAACAACAGCTGATAGATCTCCAATCCAGGTAGATTTGTGCACTGAAGAACGGGACTAGACATCAACTGAGCTGACAAATGCATGCAGATTCATGTTTACACACAGAAGATACACACACGGCTTCAGGGAATATTTAAATAGCATCGTGTGTTGCATGCAAAAAAAGTCTGCACAACGTGGAGAAAGAGAAACCGCTCTGGATCATATGATCTACACACATACTGATAGTTCCCAGTTTTCCTCTTCCAGTAGAAGTCGACATCAATATTGTGTTTTAGCGTAACTGAAACTCTATATATGGGTGAAAGGGCAACGCAGCGGTCAATATGGAGCAGTTGCCATTACTGTTTTTCATTCAATCCTGTGCACCGACTGTACTGTTACTGATTTCTTGTTTATATGTTATGGTACATTGAAAACTCACCAGACTATCCTTAAATATTTTATACATCAGCTGAAAACTGAATGCATTACTAAACATGATGTGCATGAGATGATCCCGATGACCACACACACACACACACACACACACACACACACACACACACACGAAACCACAAACATTTCTGGAAGCGTTGCTGATATTGTTTCTCTAAGATGCACACAAAGAAAAAGTTGTCATTTATAGTCAAAAAAAGCCTATAAAAATACTGGGTTAAAAATAACCCAAATTGTGTTGAAAATGGACAAACCCAGTGATTGGGTTGTTTTGACCCAATTAGTTTTATTTAGCTCAACTATTGTTTAAAAAATACTGTATTTCTTGCTTAAAATGAACCCAAAATATAGACATAATTACTAGAGGCAACAATAATAATCAAAAGATGAACATTTAATAATAAGCAATTTAATAAATGTTTATTATTTAATGATTATTCATTAAATTTATTAATAAATGTTCATTCATGAAACATATTAATAAATGTTAGTTTCCAACATATTTTGGGTTCATTTTAATCAAGCAATACAGTAATTTTTAAACAATAGTTGAGTTAAATAAAACGACCCAGCAGGTTGGTCAAACATTTAACCCAATCGCTGGGTTTGTCCATTTTCAACCCAACTTGGGTTGTTTTTAACCCAGCATTTTTTAGAGTGTATATTTTTCAGGTTATAATATTGTTTTTTGGGCTCTTTAAGCACCAGAACATGCATAAATACCTGCTGAAGAACTAGGGAACAAAAAGCATTACACTCTAATAAATGCTGAGTTAAAAATAACCCAAGTTGGGTTAAATGTTTGCCCAACCTGCTGGGTAGTTTTATTTAACCCAGCTATTGTTTAAAAATTACTATATTGCTTTATTAAAATGAACCCAAAATATGTTGGAAACTAACATTAATATGTTTCTTGAATGAACATTTATTAATAAGTTTAATGAATAATCATTAAAAAATACACATTAATTAAACTGCTTATTATTAAATGTTCATCTTTTGATTATTATTATTGCCTCTAGTAATTATGTGTCTGATTTTTAATTTCTAACATATTTTGGGTTCATTTCAAGCAAGAAATACAGTATCTTTGAAACAATAGTTGAGTTAAATAAAACTGCTCAGTACATTGGTCAAACATTAACCCAATCACTGGGTTTGTCCATTTTCAACCCAACTTGGGTTATTTTTAACATTTTATTAGAGTGTAATGCTTTTTATTTCCTAGTTCTTCAGCATGTATTTATGCATGTTCTGGTGCTTAAAGAGCCCAAAAAACAATATTATAACCTAAAAAATATACACTCTAAAAAATGCTGGGTTAAAAACAACCCAAGTTGGGTTGAAAATGGACAAACCCAGTGATTGGGTTAATGTTTGACCAATGTACTGAGCAGTTTTATTTAACCCAACTATTGTTTATAAATTACTACTTAAAACGAACCCAAAATAGGTTGGAAATTAAAAATCAGACACATAATTACTAGAGGCAACAATAATAATCAAAAGGTGAACATTTATTAATACAAAATTTAAATTAAAATAAATAAATTGGGCAAACATTTAATCCAACTGCTGGGTTTGTCCAACCGATATTGGGTTGTTTTTAACCCAGCATTATTAGAGTGTATATTGAAGAACTTCTACATGCCTAAAGAACCATATAGCCAATTGACTTGACTTTGCCATTTTCGTGTTTGGACCCCAATGAGGTACTGTGCAATATAAAGCACAAATAATAATAATTTTGAATAGTAACACATTTCTTGAAGCTGTAGCTGTCTGTTGTTTTACAGAGTAACATGCACTTTTCAGAAATGTCACATATATAATCTGACTCCAGTAAAACACACTGTAGAGAAATACTGGCAATACTGGTGGCTTCTCCAGATTTTCTGTCAGAAAACAGTATTATATCGGCTGCATAAACCTCATGACGTCAAACACAAATAATGCCACTTTTTTTTTTTTTTTTTTAATGATGCAAGTGGTATATAATCATCTTCCATGCAACTATAGGAAAAGTCAAGCAGACACTTCAGTCCAGTTTTTGAGATATCTCTCAGATCCCAAACAGAACATGAGGATTCAGGAGCTGCACAGAAACACTGAAACACCTTAATTGCCCTGCAATGGTCATTCTGCTCGTTTCCTCCTATCTCCACATGCATAAGAACAGGCAAAACACACAGAGCTGTCATCTCTCAGCGCACTATACTGTATGTGACGGACAGTCAAATCTCACCTAAGGTGAAGTAGGGCAGCGCCGTGTTGTCCAGATCATCCAGAACCGAGATGCGACCCGGCAGGTCAGTCCTGACGAACAGCATGAGTCTGGACTCCCCTCCGGCGAGACTCCCGGATCCCGCGCCGGTGAAGCTGAACTCATTCTCCCGGAGCACAGGCAGAGTGGACACGGTCACGGTCTTCACCTCACACGGGCTCTCTGCGTCGCCTCTCTTGTCCCGGTCCTCGTCCGGCTTTCCCCCGGCTCGGGTTCGGCTCGCACAGAGCTCCAGCAGCAGCAGGAGGAGGAGACGCGCGTGTCTCGGTGTCATTCCGCTCGCGGTGCCGCTGCGCGTGGATTGAGCGTCTCATGTAAAGCGCTGGTGGTTTATAGCAGTAGCGGCAGTGCTGAGAGCGACCGGCAGGCGGCAGCACTGAGGAGCCTGACACATCCTACACATTCACAGCGACATGAAACAATAGCACCACACACAATGAAACGTGCATAAAAAAATCTAAACAATGTATGCAATAAATCAGACAACAACATTATATAAATTAATACATACAAAACAAAACATCACACACTTTAACATATACACATCAAATCAAATAATAGTATCAAACACATCAATATGCGTTTTGCATCATTATACACTAAAATGCTGGGTTAAAAACAACCCAAGTTGGGTTGAAAATGGACAAACAATGTGAATGGGTTAAATGTTTGATCAGCCTGCTGGGTAGTTTAATTTAACTCAACTATTGTTTAAAAATGACTGTATTGCTTGATTAAAATGAACCCAAAATATGTTGGAAATGAACATTTATTAATAACTTTAATGAATAATAATTAAACAATAAACATTTATTAAGTTGCTTATTAATAAATGTTCATCTTTTGATTATTATTGTTGTTGCCTCTAGTAATTATGTGTCTGATTTTTAATTTCCAACATATTTTGGGATAATTTTAAGCCAGACATATAGTCATTTTTAGTTGGGTTAAATAAAACTGACCAGCAGGTTGGTCAAACATTTAACCCAACCGCTGGGTCAAAACAACCCAATCACTGAGTTTGTCCATTTTCAGCCCAACTTGGGTTGTTTTTAACCCAGCATTTTTTAGTGTATAGTATAAGAAAAAAGTGAATTATGTTATTAATTTATTATAAGTTATTATGTATATTACTTATTATTTTCATTTATTAATTAATTTATTTTATTAAATACATTATTTGAATTTATTTAAAATTATTTTAATAATTTAAGTTAAGTTGTTAAGTTGTTAAGTTTTATTGATATTATTATTTTAGCATAAGAGGCATTTAAAATGCATGTTCATATTTTATTGTTACATTATTTGGAGTAATTTTAACTATAATTATAGCTATTTTATCACTTTATCAGTATAAAAATCAGTATTTTGTTTTGGTATAAATTATTGTATTTGCGTTGATTCAGTGATGTTAAATAACATTTGGAGTGGAATAAAACCAGTTAATTTAGATGTTACATTTTTCAGTGCATATACTAATAGTGGTCACAGGGAAATATTGCATTAAATCCTACGCGCTTAAAAAAAATTAAATAAATACTTTCTACAGTGGCATATACCGTATGCATTCAAAGATTCAAAAGTGATTTCTGCATCTCTGAAAGTCTCTTTTACTGCAGCCAAACAAAAGCTCCAAAGCAGCAATCAATTAGACATATTCATATAGTTTATCAGATAAACGAATCACTCCATTTCTAGTTCTATCACTTTATATTTACTTTATGACACTTTGAGTTAATAATGAATGATAAATAGTAGGTCAGGAATTTTTAAGACTTAACTTTGAGAAAAAATACATTTGTAGTGTGTTAAAAATTGTACTGTATTTGTTTGAAATGACTGTATAATCTAAATTGCATTAAATATTAGTTTCCAGAACTTCATATCAGCAAAACTCCTGCAGATAAACTTCACTTTTGAAACAGAAGCTGCCGAGAGATGAGCTGAAGGAGACACCTGGAGCTCCTGCATGTCAGTAAACACAGCGACGGACTGGTCAAAACACACACGAGTCCCTGTGAAACCACCTCCTGAAGAGACTCTCTGAGCTCCCGCTGCGTCTGTGTCTGTTATCTGTGCATCAGTGTTTAAATTCATGTTGAATCAGAATATCTTCCCCTCCCTCTCTCTGTGACATCTCTTTTCTTCTCTGATGATGAGGGCGGGGCAACCTGTCACTCACATGAGATCCAGCAATAGCAAACCACAACCATACAATCGATTCCCCACAGACAAAATCAAGCCCCGCCCTACATTTGTTCTTGTTTGCAAAGCCGTTTCACTCAGATATACGTCACAATAGGGAAGAAAAGACGAGTGAAACTTCTGTTTCATCTCGACTTTAACACACCAACAGTAAACATGAGGAGAAATCGTTTTAACAGTCCTAACATACTGTGATTGTTTTGCACAACACCATATTTTAACGGATGTATGTTGATGCTATAATACCCGAGAGACTGAGGACTCACATATTTAATTAATCACATGCAGAACTTGCTGACGACCCAGAAAAGGCTGCGTGTGGTGGGCAGAAACCAAACAACTGTGGCAACATGTATGGTAAAGAGAACGATACACTCTTAATGGCTAATAGCGGCTTTTTCACACACTCCCCCAGTGGATATATGAGATTCATTGTCGTCGAAATTGCCTTGACCTCTGTGCCAAGGAGTCCTCTGATTTCTTCAAATTGAATTTGACAAACAACACGGCAGCGAGCGTCGGTCTAGACAGAGATGCTTTAACCAGGTTTAGCGCGTGTAATGAGTCCAGCCTCTCCCCTCTCCATCTCAACAATAGGTCTGCCATGCTTGTTTTCTTGATTCTCACAAATAAATGAACAATTTGTCCTTCCTTTCTTCCTTTGGACTCGTACAGCACAGGCTGCAGAACGCCATGCTTATTTATTGCTTACAGAGTTATTTATACTGTGCAGCTGGAGGGTGTTGCTGTTAAAAATATAAGGGTTTAAATATGGAGCTGACGCATGTGCAATGCTTTTTCAGCAGCGCATAAAGCAACAAAACATGGGTGGATCTCATGCATTTTGCATAAAAAAGAAAGTAGGATCACTAAAATGATTTCCATGACTATTAAGAACACTTTCCCATAAAGTCTCTCAGTGCTGAAATGGTCTGGTACATTTGAGGGTTTTTTTTTCTTTCTCATTATTCTCAATAAGATTTCTCATTAAATTTTCATTACTTCAGCACTGTATTTTTTTTTTTTTTTTTTCAATTCAAATCAGCATTTACATATTTATCTTTGGTTCTCAATATCTCATCTTTGCTCTCAGGCCTGCGGATGTTGAATCTCATCATCCGTTGCGGTCTGTCCTCCAGCCGTGTTTCTGTGTCGCTGTCCGTGGTGCTGAACTGCATGAAGGATTCCCATTCAAAGCGTTAGGGAAGCCAGGCGACTTCTTTCGTGTTATGTATTTATTTGGGTCACTGGCAAAGACATTCAAGAGTCTTCCATATGCCCTATTCCTATCGCCAATCAATACTTATGATGCATTTGACTATTTTCTAAATTCCAGAAGGTGGTAACTTTAATGTTGAGTAATTTGTGTGCACTACATGTCTTATAGGCTTATATCAGTGAGTTGCATTGGCATTTTAAACTCTTCAATTATGGAATGAGATTTTTTTTTCATGCTAACATGAATAATATTGCCTAACCTTGCAGGTCAGGGATTTTTACACTTCAGTGCTATAATGCCGATTTTGAGCCAGTCCAGTGAACTCTGCCGAGTAGGTAAAATAACCCCTGAGAAGAACCGGCATAAGAATCCATGCTTATCTGAGGACTGTTTTTAGCATGCAAAACTGTGTGTCATATCTAAACAGAACAGTTTCAACAAGGTGCCAAAATGTCAGTGATTATATATATATATATATATATATATATATATATATATATATATATGGGCCATTCTACAGAATTGGTGCAAACTGCTGTCCCACAACCAAAAAACTAAGTTAAAAAGCATTTAAGTATTCAAATCTTAGATGTTTATTATGTTCCTTCTATTATCTATTGAATCCCACAATGATATTTAAAATATCAGTAAGCTTAATATATATAAAATCATCATTTATTGGGTACTTTCAGTTGGGAGGTGTCTGTCCCGAACCCTGACCCCTAAATTTCAACTTATGAAAATGATATTGAAATAATTTTTTGCAATTTTTTGAAATTGTTGTTTTTAAACATATCTTTTTATTTTATTTTATTTTTATTTTTTTAAATGGAGTTCACTGCCGAAATTTCACCACGTTTCGTTTGTGACATCATTGATTTGGTAGAGACAAAAGGGAACACATAATCGTTTATTTAGGAGAAATAAACAAAATTTTAGTACAGTTATAGAAATCATTAGAATTTTAGTATGTTTTATAATGCAAATCATTAGTGTTTTAGTATGTGAGGTAAAATTGTGTAATGTGATGTGGACCAACACATTACTGTCACTACTGAAAATGTGCAGTCACGACCGAAACATGGGATGTTTTGTCAAAAATAAAGTATATTGAATGATCAACTAAGATTATAGTGTTTGGTTCAATGTATATTCAAACTAATGAATCCTTCACTTTGAAATCAGAATAATAAACTTTATGCCTTTTACAAAGAAAGATTAGATTCAAAATACAACAAATCTCATAAATTACACTTGAAATATTGTTAAAATTGTAATGGTTATTGATTTATTATCTTAATAAAAAATAGCAAAAAACATTTACGAGGTAGAAGTAAATTAAATCTTAATAGGTCAATGTGACCCTTCTTATTTAATTATTTATTATTGTGTTTCAGTAGTGACAAATTTGGGGAGAGGAAAAATATTCCAAAACTTTCAGAAAATATAATATGAGAAATATGTACCTTGGATATTATACAATTTGCATACATACAAAACTTGTGGAAAAATACTAGAACAGCTGTTTTCTATGTGAATATATAGTAAAGTGTAATTTATTCCTGTGATCAAAGCTGAATTTTCAGCATCATTACTCCAGTCTTCAGTGTCACATGATCCTTCAGAAATCATTCTGATATGATGATTTGATGCTCAAGAAACATTTATGATTATTATCAATGTTGAAAACAGTTGTGTTGCTTCAGATTGTATTTATTTATTTATTTATTGTGTGTGGAAACTGTGATACTTTTTTTTTCCAGGTTTCTTTGATGAATAGAAAATTTAAAAGAACAATATTCATCTGAAATAGAAATCTTTTGTAACATTACAAATGTCTTTACTGTCTCTTTTGATCAACTGAATGCGTCCTTGATGAATAAAAGCATAAAAAATAAAGATCTTACTGACAGCGTTTTGACCGATAGCGTATGTACGGTTGTCTTCATGTCGTACATCATCAGGCCTCATTGTTTCAGTCATTGTTGAAAAACTAATTTAAACCGCAGCAGATATCTGTAGAGATTTACAAGCCTTCACTGGTCATATTTTTCCTAGATTGTCCTTTTAAATTATTTTTCGTTCTATCCTATTGTATTCTCAACAGAAGACTGTTTATGTTCGCTTGTAGTTGTTTTTCCTGAACAATACTGTCTGCCAAAGTTACAAAACACTATGTATGCGATAAAAGAACTAGAGAATAGAGAATGATAACAATAAAAATGTCTGTATTAATAAAAAAATGTATATTTCTGCAAGCTTTTGTGATATGTTTCAGGCATTCATGCGGGGCACCGTACATCAGGGCCTTTTCATTGTATGAGCTGTCTGGATTCTGAATGATTGCACTTAGCCAATGATTCAGACGCTTTCTTACAAAAGCGGTTCCTTGGGAAGCCAGAAATCATGAAGAGAAACCTGGCCAAAACCATCCGTTATAAAAAGCAACACAGTCCATTACTGGGTTCATAATATTTATTACAAAGAGTGAATAGAGAATTAATGTCCTGTAATGGAGGTGAACCTAAGGAGATTTTTTTTTTTTTCCTTCCCCAAACCATGTGCAATAATTTGGTCAACAAACCCCTGATTCCTTTCAATGGTCCTCAACATCAAATCAGCTCAAAAGCTTTGAGTTCACAGAGGATGGATTCATTTTTCAAACGTGTTTCCATGGAAACACCTCGAACTAAAGAGAAATAAAATAAAAGTATATGTTTGTGTGTATAGGTGATTTGCAGTCAAATGCACTTTACTCTCAAACACTTCAGGTGTGAACCAACAGCACAGAAGGAAACTAATTTGATTATACATAAATATTCAAAGTCAATAAAACAAGAGAAAAAATAAGCAACATTCTGAGAATCAGTAACACATTACAATAAGGCCTCATTTCATTTGTTACATTTCATTATCGCACGCACACACACACACACACACACACACACACACACACACACACACACACACACAAACTATGGAAGCTCATTTCGGCCACATAAGAAAAAAAAAAAAATCTTGCTTTGGTAAATCATGATTATGACATGAAAAGTCAAAATATGACATACTTAATCAAAATTATGATTTAAAAAGTTGAAATTATGACACACTAAGTCAAAGTTACAGAATAAATCAAAATTAGGACAAAAGTTGAAAATATGACACTAAGTCGAAATTATCACTTTAAAAGTCGAAATTATAACATAAAATGTTGAAATTATGACTAATTAAAAAGTCATAATTATAGTAAGTTGAAATGATCACTTAAAAAGTCAAAATTGTGACATAAAAAATATGGCATACTAAGTCAAAATTATCACCTTAAAAAAATTACGAGTCAAAATTATGACTTAAAAAGTCAAAATCGTGACATATTATGGCATACTAAATTGAAATTATTACTTAGTTTAAATTATTAAATAAATCTAAATGAAAAACAAGTGAAAATATGTATACCAATGTGGAAATGGCAACTGAGCCATTGAATAATCCTCTGCCGCCATCTAGTGGCTGTAGTTGAAATTTCATGTCATTTTAATTTTAAAAGTGTTTGTTTTCCAGTAGATGGCAGCAATCTTCCACTAACGGCAGTAAGGAGACTATTCCTCAAAGGTTTTCATGATATTTCATGTGTAACGGGTTATTTCATTTTTTTTTTCTACTGATAAAGTATGTTTACGAGTTAAACAATTCATAAAATGTAATGAAATTAAATTAAAAATGATTTAAAACAAAGTTATTGTGCTGTAAATGAAAACTAAATTCATAAATTGATCCCATGATTGAAACCCATTCTATATATGAAGAGACATATGGAACCCTTATGCTTTTATATAGAACATTTTCTGCTAAAAATGCATACAAGAACAGCATACAAGAACAAATAAAGGAATGTGTCTTTTCATTGATCATCAGGTGCTCAGTGTGCTCATGGTGTCCAGTGTCTCTGTACTAATGTAATCTACGGTCAGGCACAGAGTGTGATCCATTGCTTCTAAAATGTGCTGTTTCAACACTTTGAGATGAACATTCCCCTCTGGTGTTTTGAGCTTTAGGCTCCTCTTCAGTCTTCAAAACAGGGTTCTGCTATTGTTGCATGTCAAATAAGCCTAATCTGGTGCTATTTAGAAACATTTCCCCCAATCTTTGTCATTTTAAATAGAGATACACTACTGTTAAAAAGTTTGGGGTGCGTAAGATTTTTCAATGCTTCTGAAAGAAGTCTCTTGTGCTCTCCACAGCTGTGTTTATTCGATCAAAACTACAGTAAAAACAGTAATATTCTGAAATATTATAACTGGATATAGCTGTTTTCTATGAAAATTTATAGTTAAATGTAATTTATTCCAGTGATCAAAGCTGAATTTTCAGCATCATTACTCCAGTCTTCAGTGTCACATGATCCTTCAGAAATCATTCTAATAACACTTCTGATTATTATCAATGTTGAAAACAGTTGTGCTGGAAACTGTAGATTTTATTTTTCAGTTTTCTTTGATGAATAGAAAGTTTAAAAGAACAGAATTTATTTTAAATAGAATCTTTTGTAACATTATAAATGTCTTTACTGTCACTTCCAATCAATTTAATGCATCCTATAGCTGAATGAGAGTATTATTTTTTTTCTGAAAATAAAAAAAAATCTGACTGATCCCAGACTTTTACTAGTATATATAAGCAAACAGCATGTAACAGCAGCACAAGCTCAAACAGCCTTGAGCTTTTCCCAAATGTTTTTTTCTTGCTTTGCTCGTTTATGTGCGAGCTCCTGTTCAGGAAAGTGTTTCAGACCCATATTTTATGAATTCTTGTGAAGAAAAAGAGAAAGTAAAATGAACTCCTGTCTGTTCAGTCTCATACGGCATGAGTATGAGGCACATGTCCACCTGATGGGAGAAGCGCTCCATTGTGCTGAGTTATACTGCCATAAAATAACAAATGAACTTTTATCGTTGAGAGGAGCAGAAAACCTTGAACCATTACACACAGCCATGACAGTTTATATGGTTGTCATTTATAAAACAAATTGGCCTTTTGTTATGTCACTGCCTCACTTATTCCATCCTTTTATGTTTCCTTTTTTACATTTATTGAAGCCAACATTCATATCTTGGCTTCCAGGAAGTCAATCTTCTCTCTTTGACAATGCATATTTAACTTTAATGGATATATGCATATATAACAGACACACAGACACAGACACACACACACACACACACACACACACACACGCACACACACACACACACACACACACACACACACACACACATTTTCACTGCGCCACAGACCTTGATTGCGTTTGATAAATGAAGAAATAAAGTATTAAACTATATATTGGACGCACGTTGAAAATAAACTCTGTGACCCAGCATGTCATGGACCAGCTGTTAATTTCCTTCTGAAACTCTCAATATGTTTAAGTATCAAAGTGCACCAGTGCATTTGATTGACGTGTTTTTTTTTTGGGGGGGGGGGTTGTTTTGTTTTTTTGAGATATGGGCGAGTGACTTATGACACACTTTCCTGTGAAAACCATCCCACCTGGTCTAAAATATAAACACTTCTAATAGGCTTACAGTAGTGAATCAGGGTCAGAAAAAAACAAAAACAAACAAAAAAAAAAAACAGATTTTGGATTGATGATGTATATATTGTTAATTTTAAACAAAAAAGTTACATAGCGTACCTTTAAATGTTAAAATGAAGTAGTTTTGGGACAGTTTTGTTTCAATGCCAATTTTATTTATTTATTTATTTATTTGTCATATTTAGTTTCTGTGTTTTCAGTGAGTTTAGAAACACAGTGAGCTCAAGAAAATCACAAGAATGGCAGACGTCTCTTTTAAAACCCTCTGGTGCTCTTCGGTCATTTTTGACCCAAAAAAAATATGTTTTTTTTTTTTTTTTTACTTCATTGGAATAACTTGGTAAAGGTTTTGGCACTTGTTATGTGAAGAAAAAAAAAAAAAAAAAAAATCATGGACATGATTCAAAAAGATTAAATGGTCCTGAAAACAATAGTCACACTTGTGCTCCTCATGGAGAAAATGAGTGCATTCGAAATGAATGGGAAACAAGTTCCATTCTAGTGAAAACAAAATCCTACTGAACGCTTATTTTTAGAGACATCAAGCTCAAATTTGGAACATAACTTGTTTAGATTTATGGCTTTCATTTTCTTGCAGATTTGGAGTAAAATGAGTTTTTATAAATATATTTCATATAAAAATTGAAAATAGTATTTTTGTGCATTTTTCATAACAATAAACGTAAAATTCTGTAACTTTTTTTTAAAGTTTTTTAGTTTTAAGTTAAGTTTTTTTTTTTTTTTTAAATCCACTTCAGCAATAATTCGCTAAGCGTCATCTTTAAAAAAACAAAATTAAGTATGTGCTCTAAAACATTCAAAATGTATGACAGTTTAAGCTTTCACAATTTCATTTTCAGGTCTATACTCAAAAAGTGAATAAATGGATTATAACTACAGCGTAAATATAATTTAGTACCATAAAACACAAAATATTAATTACAAAACATCAAACTAAAATATAGTACATTCATTTCATTGAGAAAAAAAAAAAAAAAAAAAAATCTATTTTTGATCGATACGCAAAAAGCACCAGAGGGTTAAACTGACTTGAAATAAAGTGTCAGTTTCTGTTGTGTTTAAAAGCTCTGTAGAAGACTGAAACATCCACTAACTTTAAGAAAACAGAAAAGATAGTTCTCCAACAGTATGATTCACATTAGAGTTTCATCTATTAAATAAACATCATTTCATCCACAATGCCTTTTCTGTTTAGTAATAATGACTGTTTAACACTTAAACAACAAAGGTGCACTAACACTCAGATGATATTTATTCCTTTCTTTTAGACTAAATAGCAACATTTGTTTCTGTTTGGTGAGCTCACACATAAATATCCATGTTTAGAATTCAGCACATCTCTCTTTTCTTTTCTGCAAAAATGCCACCCAATTAAGCAAAGAAAAGGAGGCCAATAAAATGGCCATTAAAGTGTTTACAAATGAATTCTGCTGGGCTGAAGATCATTGTCATGAGAGCAGGTGAAATCAAGCCAAGCAACCCGAGTGGAAACAATGAACAGCGCTCTACTGCAAAGACACAAGATAAGAGCTCACTGAAACAAAACAACACCCTGTTTATGAAGAGCTGGACTTGAAATGAAAGAATGAGAATTTGAAATTTGAAATGAAAAAGAGTCTGTTAGTGATTTCGACTTCAGTGAAAGTTACATTAATCAGCCATTAGATGGCAGCAAAGACTGTCTTCATGAGTGAGTGAGTCAGTCGCAAAGACTTTTATATTGAAATGGACTGAAACAAGGAAACAAGGACATTGTTTTTACTTTAAACATCATCTTACGAGACGCAACTGACAAATGCATTGACTAGCGCTGTCATGGGAAATCCTCTTAAATGTTAAAAGGACAAAGATAAAGATATCGCTTTCCTCAACGACATTCAAACTGATTTTGTGATTATGAATATAAGATTGACCTGAAGAATATCAGATGCAGGTAATACACTCGCTCAAGCGATCGCTCTCTCATAATACTCTACATATTATAATGAGTTTCAATGAAGCGACTCAACGTTCCTTCGTTACTAGTTCTAAAGTGACGTTTTACAATTAGTAACGGAGGCTTGGGCTCAACTGTTAAACTGTCAACTTGAATCCGTGGCGGAAGGAAGTAGTTTCTCACAAAAGATGGTTTTAAAAACAATCTGTTGTTGTTTCTTATTTATTTACACACTCGTGCCGTCGAACTGTTGTATAATCGAAATACCACACTTGTAGCTGTGAGTTATGGCTGTATATCAGCACGGCTGTGATTAACTATGGCCGAATCACAGCCGTGCTGATATAGAGCGATATTCCATGGCTACTCATGTGATATTGCTTATATGTTTTACAGGAAAATACAATATCAATCTTCAAAATTTGGCACTTAATTCAAAGTGTTATGCCATATACTCATGGAATAACAGATATAGATTGTACTGAATGTTAGCTTGTCATGATCTATTTAAGTCCACATGTCACTAACAAGAAAATCTCTTCTCAACAAGACATTCATGTCTGGAGCACAAAAGAGTGCTGGACAAGTTATTCCTTAGAAAGTTGAATGAACTAAAGACTAAGCATGATGAGTAATAGTAATGCTAGCCTTTTCATCTAACAAACAAACCACTCAAGGAAATCATATGAAATAGATTTGTTTGAAATAGATAGACAGTTCTAACCCAGAGCAGACAGAAGAGAGAGGGTTAACCTCGCTGTTGCCCTGATCCTGGCCTGCTAACAGAGAGATTGTATTGAACGCATCCTTGGAACTTTTCTGTTCTGTGAATGGCTGTAATTGGAGGCACAGATGGCGGCGTTTGAACAGTAACCAGCAGCTCAGACTCTTAAGCCCATCCATGGGTTTTGCTTCTCTTTACACAGAGAACAATGGCATTGTAGAGCCAGCTACTGTCGACCAGTGACATCCCAAAGCCCCGGGACAGCAACGAGGCCGAAACACACTTGGAAACGAGAAGCATCATGAAAACGGAAGATTTATCAAGGGCTTTACTGCAGTCAGTGTGTGGGAAGTGTTCTCTCCTGCTCTCCGTCATGACTTACAGCTCTGTACAGACACATAATCCTGATTCTTATAGCTGTCAGTCTGTTGGTTTGTAGCGAAGGCTGAATCTGTTGGATCTATCGGAGGTACTGCTCCTGTTTGTCTCTCTAAGAATGAGAGTGTTGTAGAGATTTAAACAGGCCAGATGATCCTCCTGAGCCAGAGATGAAGAAAACAGAGGAAAAAGTGTGTGTGTGTGTGTGTGGTCCTGGCAAACCTTACATTATGGGGACATAAAAATACCCACAAAACGGGCTTTCACATAGGAGGAACCTTTTCATAGTTTTTATAACTATTGGTAGAAGTACCTGGATTTTGCCGTGTTTGCACTGCAGGAACTAGGAACAACTCCTTTTGGGGGAACTAATTTAGCTCCTACTTCAGAGTAGGGTCTAAAGCAGCACTATAGGAACTATCATTGATGTAAGTGTCGGTTGATTGGTCAAACGCATGTCAAACACTGGCACCCAGCATTTTTAAAAAGCTGTTTAAACATATTTACTTCATGAACATGGAAAACTGCAAAAACAGCATTTACCTGCAGGGCTTTTTTTCCGCCTTGATGATATGTAATACTGAAAGTTGTCATAGGAGATTTCGTCTCTTAGCCCCACTTTTTGCTCTTTCAGTCGCATAAATTATGCACTTACATTCCATCTCCATCATCATGAAACCCACGACACACAACAAACACAGCTCCGATCACGGCATCCTCCATCCACGGGTTTTTAGCATTTGTAAATGTCGCGCTTAAAGACACTGCTGTCGGCTGCTTCAGAGTTCCTATTGCCGGTATGAATGCAACCAGGAACATGGCCTGGGGGAGAAATTCGTTTTCAGGGAACTATCCTAGTAGCTAGTTCATATAACTGAGTTCCTAGAACTATTTGGTGTGAAAGCCCCTAAAGATGGCAATGTCCAAAATCCTTGTCGTTGTGGGGACTTTTTATTTGGTCCCCATAAGGAAAATAAACATAAAACATGAGATCCCTGTGTGTGTGTGTGTGTGTGTGTGTGTGTGTGTGTGTGTGTGTGTGTGTGTGTGTGTGTGTGGCTCTTTCCACAAATATGATATACAATAGGAAAATATTCTGATTTATTATCTATTTGTTTTCAATACGTGGTCAGTGAAAGGTGGAGCTGAATATTTTCATGATTTGTTATCACAACATTTTTTCTTTTGTCAAATCAACTTAGATAATTAATATGGTTCATATAACATAATATAACAAGGAGGTCAAAACAAATATTATAATTTTACATTTGTTTTAACCCTGTAAAGCCTGATATATGAAAAAAAATGTATATATATTTTTTAATGGAACCATTCATGGAACCTTTAGATGAAAAAAGGTTGCATAAATGGTTTGATACATCAGGCTTTTATCGCTCATGGTATGATATAGTGAGAATATGGAGCTCAAAAGCACTGATTTTATTCGGAGGCCCAAAACCCAGCAAAAAATATGCAAAACATATAATGCAATGCAATACAATTATGATTGAGAGATGAACAAATAAACCTTCCTCAAAAGCCTGATGATCATATTTGATATTCACATTTGAAAATAATTTTTACTGATGATTTCATGATTTTAATGATGATTTAATGATATATGGATAATCAAGACTGGTCATTGGCAACATTCACCTTGAAATATGAAAAGGTTTAATTATGTTGATGATTTAGAGGCCTTATAAATTTGCATACAATTTTTGATACACTTGACTAAAGTTTTACCTGGTTTTAATACAAACCCTGATTGGAATGAATTTGTACTTTCCAGCATTAAACATTAAATAAACATCAAAATTAACTAAAGGATAATTGTATTTTTTATAAATATAAAAACACACCAGCAAATTTAATTTGCTAAATAATCTGGCAATTTTCAAGGAATGTTATGTATTTCTGTTTTGTGGAAAATCAACATTGCTGCACAAAAAAGCAGAGCTAAAACATAATTTTTGGTCATTCACATTAGTTAATTATAATTCAAATACATTAAATTCAATAGATTGTTTAAATGATGACATTGCTTTGTGAATTTAAATCTTGTATACTTTCAAAAACAGCCCATCTATGAGACTGGAAAAAAATGAGACATTTTTCATGCTAGGTTGATTTTATGTCAGATAATAGATTATTAAACACAAAATACATCTCACAAGAGAAAATATGCAAAATAAACACAGCAGAATGCACTTGATGAGATCAAAAGAAACATGATTTAGTTTGTTTCATCATCCAATCCTGCTGTGTTCCTGTCTTCGTGTAAATGGTGCTTCTGCAATGAGTTTTGATCACGGTGCAGGACAGTTTGAAGGCTGTTGTGTCCTGCTTTTCAAAGATCACATGTAGCTTAATCTTAAAGCGACGCTTACCTTTGTAGCATAATGCATAATGGTGACCGCCGGCGAGTAATGAATGATGCAGAGATTAACCTTTAGCCCTTGTGAAGGACACTGATTATATGTGTGTATTAGTGCTTAAGCATGCGGGGATGAAACAGTCATGTCTTATGTATGATTGCGTTCCTTTATCCGGCCTTTCTAGTTTAGGAACAAAGGCAGCGCACCCCTAAAAGCTGCCCAACAGGCTGCGAATTCGCTTGAATAAAGGCAAGGGAAAGCGCTATAAAGAGCTCATCTGGTCCTGGGATGCATTAATCATGTGTGTCCGCTCCGTGGCCCGCCAGGCTTGAGCTTTGAGTCCTCTGCGTCCTCCCTGTGATCAAAAGCTCTATTAAAAATCTGTCAAGACTATAAAAGCTACATTTCGCAAACATGCCTCACACGTTTAGTTCCCTGTTCTCCTGCTTTACCGCTCTCGCTGCATTACTCAACAAGTATCACATAATGTTACAGTCTAGCATTACATTCAACACAACCACCATAAACTGAAGAGACGCATGTTCCTCGTCTTATTGTGAATGATTCATCTGTGCAAGTTTTTATTCTACTTTAATCAAAATGTTATAACATTTCTTTTTGGTTATTTCTTTTTCCTCTGATGTTGTGCAGGCTACTGTATAATCTTTATAATCAGTTCCTGATGGATAAAATCAAGTCCTGCCCATTTTTCTAATTGAAAATCATGCATAAAAAATAAATTTGACTTTACAAGCATGCACAAATGTTTTAATCACGCAGAACAGAAATGAACCATTACAAATGTCAAAATAGATAATTTTGTTAACTGTGTTAAATATATGTGATGACATTATTTGTTAGGCTAATATCATTTATAATATTTACAATAAAAAAATAATATGAGAATTGCAATTGTATAGAAAGTTGTGCACATGTGTAGGGTTATGCTTATAAATGTACTTGATATTGTACATTTCAGTTACACTTTATTTTAAGGTGTCCTTAAAGTGTAATTATACATTTAAGTACTGAGTAATATTAATTAATTACATGTACTGTACATGGGTTAGGGTTTTTTTAGGGTTAGTTTCATGTAACGGGGCTATATTAGTTTACCGTACTGCCCTTTGGACTCCATGGGGCACCTACCACCTGGACCAAGTTCTCCAGAGCTGTGAAGACTGGTCTGTGGCTTACCTAGATGATGTGGTAATCTACAGCAACACCTGGGCAGACACACTTGAACCACCTGGCACAAACCCTGGAGAAGATCCAAGCAGCTGGCCTTACCCTGAACCAGCTACTTGGGGTGGCATCTGGGCAACAGTGAACTGCAACCCCACGTTGGCAAGGTAGAGGCAATGCAGCGCAGTCCCCAAACCAAGACAAAGAAGGAGGTAAGAATCTTTCTGGGCCTAGTGGGCTGGTACTGCAGATTCATTCCTAAATTTGCCACAATTTCAACACCTCTGACGAACTTGCTGATTAAATCTGCAAAGAACCCAGTGGTATGGACCGAAGACAGTGAGACAGCTTTTAACACTCTGAAGATTTGCTCCATCAAGGTCCTACAATGTCCAGGTGGACACTTTAGAAAAGGGAATTGGAGGATAGCTAGAGGATCTGAAAGTTTAGAAAAGCTAGTTGTCTTCGTAAGCAGGAAGCTGTTGCACATGGAGACCATATATTCTGCTATCGAGATGCCATCAAGTGGTCCCTAGACGTCCTGTGGTTCTACATTACCTTTTAGACCTTGAGATGGGCGATCGTGCACTGACATGGATCCACACGATGAAAGATCACAATGCCCCAGTGACAAGATGGCACCTGGCCCTTCATCAATACAGTTTCAAGATACTACATCTACCCGGGAGGCAGAATGTAGGGACCGAGTACCTGTCCAGGTACCAGAACAGGGTGAGGTAATGTGACGAAGTGACCATCACTGCTGGAACTGGCAGCATTGGCTTCCCATTTACACAAGATTACACTTACCTGATTCATGAAATAATTTACTCCTTCCAATGTTTCCACTATCAGAGAAGCAGGTTCACACGCGATTCTGGCAGCACATGGACATAAAATCACACCACACATTCCCTTATAGTTTATCCTTTGGATACCACAAACATTCACATTGGTACAGTTTTGTGTTTTGTTTTTTTGTGAGTCGGTAACAGTTAAGTCGGTCGACTCGAGTAAAACAATCGTGGCTGTTGATGACGTTGTCTGACCACCATCACAATAAAACCAGATGCCAATGAACCGTGATGGTGTTTTATTTGTGGGGGAAAAATGTGTTTTGTGGTGGCAATCATCAACATAAGAACTGTTTATTTATTACCAATGATATAGTCTTGTGTAGCCAGACCTTCAGACTGACGGCAGGAGGTCTGGACTCTATCACAGCTTTCATTGGCCAAGGACCGCCCAAGATGATATTTGACTGACATGTAACGCAACCAATCACAGTTTGTTTTGTTCCGTGTCATGTTTAGGGGCGTGGAAATTTAAAGTTGATGTCCCTACAATAACAGACCTGTGTGCATCTAATAAATTATTCTTTCAAGAAAGTTCTGCAAGTTTACTGCAACAATGGAGTGGTTGTAAACACAACTTTGTTCTTTTTCCACAAGGGGGTTTGGCTTTACTACATTTGTTTCCAGGCGGACCGTTAAAGAACGCGACACACTCGTCTCCCGGACATCCTGTAGAATTCAACCAAGCAGATGATGACTTCGAAAATGATGCAGTGTTTCCAGTTAAGTGTGCCATATGCATCAGACTTTCAGCCAACGGTCCATGGTCTTAAGCTAAGACTACCGATGATGTAATCTATCCAAAAGGAGAATATGTATATAGCTATGCATGTATGGATATGTGTACAATTTCATGGAAAATATACTTACCTGGTAATGGTATGCTCCAAGGAGGGGAGGGGCTTGCATCTATTAAAAGGGAGCCCAAACAGAGATTCAGGGTCTTCTGACTGAGAAAGCGATCAAGCTACTGTGGTGCCGTAAGCAAATCTCAGAACAAGTGTGTATTGTAGATGCTATTTATTTTTGTGCACTTTTTTTTTTCTTTTTGTTTTTTACACAAGTTTTCCTTTTTGTGGTTGGAGTATTTTATTGCTGTGCTTCTATCTCTTCTTTTTTTTTGTACTCTGCACTTAAATAATACCCCCACTTCGTTGACGCACTGTAAATAAACAACACCTTAACGTGCTTTACGGGTCGAGCCATCTTTTTGTCTATTTTCCATTAATTTTATTTTACATTTATATTGATTTTACTTAAATGCTTTGAAGTTTCATTCATTTCTGGTAGCAGGGAGAGTTTCTATCTGCTACAGCATCTGTATTATCTTCAAGGTTATCTTTTAAAATTTTTATCTGAAGGTGTTGCTGCCATGGACACTGAATCTCTAAAGAGGTGTTTTGACACGGTGTGCTTCGGATCATCTCAGAGAGAACATGAGGTGGCTGAGTCCGTCCCTTTTATTAAAGAAAGCTCTACATCATCACACCCTCTTTAATGAAAGACACTGAAGGCGAAACCTTTGTGTTTTCATGCACTGGTCAATTTTGGGATATTGTCAGACTTTATTTCAGACTAGTCTAGAGAAGTCATCTAAAATACACATTTAAGTGTTTGTTTTATTGCATTTTATCTGTTTGTGTCTGTGGATTTCAATTACAATACAAATCTTTAAAGGCTGTTTTTTGTTTTTCTTTTCTCCAGCACTAAGTCAGAAATCTCCACTTTAGAAGCACTTACATACACCAGACTTCACAGTTTTAATCCTATCTATATTCTGATGATTTGTTCATATATAATTTGTCTGATTTATATGACATTTTATCCCTAAAAACATGAGGGTTTTTTTCTGTCTGTTTACAGTATTTTCCAACGCTATCTCATGACCATTTCGTATGTATTTTGCAAGATTCCTAATTCGTACGAATTTGTATGACCTCACTCATACCCAGTGATGGTAGGTTTAGGGGTGGGGTTAAGGGTAGGTAATTCATACGAATTCATACGAATTTGGCAACTCCTAAAATATGTACGATTTAGCAAAAAACGTTCGAATTTGTGTCACTGTTTCTGAACTCCCTGAAACGCCTCCATTGTAGTTTTGAGTTTTCTCCCTGTAATGAACACATCACAATATTCCTCATTTAAATAATTCCCACCCAAGGCATACACAGAATAAATGGGTGGGGCCCGGTTGAGTTAGTTGTTTTTTGAAACTGGTTGTTATGGTAAGGGGCGGGACATTTCCTAAACACGCTCAAAGTGTTTGACCAATCACAACACACTGGTCCAGATGACCAATCAGAGCACATTGTGCTTTTCAGAAGGAGGGGCTTCATAGAGACAGGAACTAAACAGGGGTGTGTTTCCTAAAAGCATCGTTAGTCAACTAAGGTCGTAAGTCCTATTGAACTCTATTGGTAATGACGGAACTTGCGACTATAGCTCGTTTTGGGAAACACACCCCAGAGCGTTACTGACAGACTGGGAAGAGAAGAGCTGCAACAATGTAGAATATAGGAAAAGTGGTTTTTGAAAATTTAGGCATGATAACTCATTCTAGTAGAGTCCAAACACAACACCAAGACTTTGAAAAAGGGTGTAATAGGTCTCCTTTAAATTTTTACTCTTGCCTTAAAGGAATATTCCAGGTTCAGTACAAGTTAAGCTCAACTGACAGCACTTGTGGCATAATGTTAATTACCACAAAAAAATAATTTAAACTGGTCCCCCTTAAAAAAAAAAAAAAATCTGGATGACAGTGAGGGAGGTGGAAATGAATGGAGCCAATGTGTTAATGTTAGCCACAAGATGTAAACAATATGCTTGCTAACATGATTTCAGTAAAGCTAAACACAAGACATTTAGAGTCTTCATTATTCATATCTGGGTGGATCAAATGATTTAGCCAACTTCATCCCTTCAGGATTGCCCTGCTAAACAAAATCTGTCTGAAAGGGGTTGCGGCAGATGAGAAGGGGAATTGCTCTGTCAGTGTACACATCCCTTAATGCCCTATTGAGAGCAAGAGAGCTGGACACACTCGGCTGGATAGCAATCAGCTACACGGCCAGATAAGCCCACAGACCGATTGGATTTACCTATTACTCCCACAATCCACTGGAACAATATTTAATTTTGATCTTCAACTCAGACTGATCTGAAATCTGATCTGGTACAAGATACGGTACTGCTTCAATACGCATACCAGTACAAGTGAACTAAATCACTATATCACTTTCTAAAACCTTACTCATGCATTGTAATGTAATTATATAACAGTTTTCTCAGTTGTTAACATTAGTTAATGCATTCGCTAACATGACCCGAGCCATGTCTTTTTTTACAGCATTTATTAATAACGTTGCTTAAAACGTTTGTTCATAAGTTAGTTCACAGTGCATTAATGTTATCAGATGCACCATTTGAGTTTTTTTAATTGTAGTATTAAATGTTGAAATTAACATTAAGTAAGATTATTAAATACTGTAAAAGTACTGTTCATTATTAGTTCATGTTAAATAATATAGTTAACTCATGTTAAAGGGTTAGTTCACCCAAAAATTAAACACTCCCCTTCATTTTGCTCCAAAACCTTAAGACCATTGTTCATCTTTGGAACACAAAGATATTTTTGATGAAATCCGTGAACTATCTGGCCTCCGATAGACTGCAACACAATTACCACTTTCAAAGAACAGAAAGGTAGTAAAGACATTGTTAAAATAGTCCACGTGACTACAGTGGTTCAACCTTAATTTTATGAAGCAATGAGAATACTTTTTGTGCGCAAAAAACAAACAAAAAGAATGACTTTATTAAACAATTTCTTCTCTTCCCTGTCATTTCTCCTAAGCTGTTTGTGTTGACACAGTACAGCGCTTCCGGGTTATACGTCAGAACACTGATTCAGTATTGGTTGACCTTGTTCACATGAGCACCACGTTGCATGTGTGTGATGCTGACGCAGGAGCCGGCCAATAAAAATTATATTTCAGTCTCAAAATTTCAAATTTAATTAATGTTACCATTTCTTTGTAATTATTTCTATCTGAAGAAACACTTTTAATATGAAATGCTCTTAATGAATTATGTTATGATGATAAAAGCACAGCACATTCAAGTGCTATCAGTAAGCACAGATGCTCTTCTATACTGGTGCCATGTGCTAAATCGACATGTTGACACTGAACATCTGGTTGCTTATTTTCCATGATAATTAGCTCTGGTTTGTTCAACAGAAAAGTTTTTTTCCGTCTCTCTCTCTTTCAGCTAACAGCATGAAAACCAGGGAGGTCATCCTGAAATAATGAGAATGCATGCCTCAAATGACCATGAATCTGAGCTTTTGAGCTGGTCTATGTTAAATCCATTAGCAGTGACAGAAGTGTTGTATGATATAATCTTTAGGCAGGCAGTGGACAAAACTGTATTACAGCAGCTCATCATACAGCAGCTTCAACACAAATTAGATCAGGTCAAGTTAAATACTGTTGCAGCAGATGTCTGGAAAAACAAGTAGAGTTTGTGTCTTTACATTACATTACATTTTTCATATCAATTGATGATGTCTTTCCACGGTTTCTTAAATTGTTTTTAGTGGATGGTAGCAGCTCATTGTCATGGTTGGCTTGCAGCACGCACAAACTTAATGGAGTATCCAACAAAAACTGTCTTTATTATGAATCCATAACTCACAGGAGATCGTAGGAGAAATGGGTATACTGTTTATAAACATGGCAAACATAACAATACACGTGATACTGATACGTAAATATAAAAACAAATGAGGAAAAAATAAGTAACCAAGCAAACCAAAACTAAACCTAGCAGGCAAACAGGAAAAGGAAATGAAACAGAATATCAACATAAGTCCACAGAGAGGAATGTAAACCTGACATTACACAAAGTGACCAGGGAGACACCGCAGGCCTGGAAGATCTAGACAGAGCTGCTGGCTAACCCTAATCCTCACTGGACCAAGGCGGAGACGGGCTCGGCAGACCGGGGCATTGCTGGAGGGAGGGAGGAGCCCGACAGAATCGAAGGGGTAGGGAGACGAGGCACTGCCGAAAGCCAGAAAGTCAGTGGTGTAGGCAGAGTGATGACTGACCATGGCGGAGCCGGAGGAACAAGGTAGCCCACTGGAGCTTGAGGCCTGATGGACCACAGTGGAGCCGAGGGAGTGCAGAACCGGGGCGGAGCCAACAGGCTGAGGTGGAGTTATAGGCTTGGAGGCCTGGAGGCCCGAGGTGGAGCCGGAGGATCCGCATCACTGTGCTGAGTTGGGGATCGGGAAGCCCAAGGCCGAGCCAGAGGGCTGCATGGAGCTAGCAGAGAGGGCAGAGCGAAGGAGCTGAACGGCTCCAATGGAGCAGGCAGATCCAGGGGAGTTGACGGAGCCAGCAAAAAGGACGCAAAAAATGGGATACAAAGGATATTGAGCAGGATCAGGTCATGAACGTTATTACATTGGGTCTGGCTGAAGAGATGAGAGTTTGGGGGTTGAGTGGGAAATGGCTCCATATTCCACAGATCAATGAACCACAACTCTGTTTCTTGCTCAGGGATGGACTATGACGCAATAGCTGACTCCTGGATGGATCTGGCAATAGGGTCCAGACCTGGGATGGAAATGATGGCCTGCTCTGGCTCTGGGATGGACATGGTGGCTTGCCCTGGCTTCATAGCAGGAGTGGGCTCTAGCTCAGGGTTTTGGGCATGCGCAGGCTTGGGCTCTTGTTCCATGGTGGGAGCAGGCTTCATCGCTGGATCCTTGGTGGGTGCAGGGTTGACTAGGTCCTCCTCTGCTTCGCAGATGGTGAGGGGTGAACCACAGGGCAGGAGCACCCACATAGCCAGCAAACTCGAGGACCTTCTCCATGCAGGCATACCTTGGACCGCTCATTGAAGCTAGTATTAGAAACACACAGAGGGAGTGGTCTGGATAGTGTTTGACACACCAGGTGTAAAAAAAAAATAAAAAAAATAAATAAATAAATCACTTGTATGGTCCTCGAGAGAATGATCCTCTTGATCGAGGAGTAGGAGGCAAACAGCCGGTAAGTCCGTCTTTAATACTTACTTTTACTTATGTAAAAGTACTTATGTTTTGGGTCGGTTCTTGTCACGGTTGGCTTGCATCGTGCACAGACTGGACACAGGTGTATCCAACAAAAACAGTCTTTATAATAAAAACATAGAATCACAAACCAACATAATCCACAAATGAGAATTGACAAAGAACTGAACATAAATGAGTATGATACGTAACTATAGAAACAAACAAGGACATAATAAGTAACCAATGGAATGGAAACTAAACAGAGCAGGGAAACAGGAATTAAAGGGAACGAAACAGAATATTAGCCTAAATCCATAGAATGGAACATTAACCTGACACTCATACACAATTGCCTATTTTGTATGTGTGTGCTTTTCTGAATGAATTTTGTGCTCATCAGAAAAAAAATGACATGTACACCAACACTGTGAAACAAACGTATTAGGTAAAAAATTTTCATGAACAATGTATAAATGTTTTTGTATACAATGTATACAACTTTTTATAATACATATGACGTTGTCATCATCATGTGACCTACCAGCATCAGTTGCCTCGCTTCACTACCATTATCAAATCCTGTGGCCCCATGGGATAGAAAAGTATATGCACACTTCAGAATCTCGCCAGAAGGTCATCCGGGTACTGTTTGGCCATATGAGTACTGGGAAGTCAGACATGCTTCTTTTATTACATACTGTTTTCACCTACTACTGTAACACATTGCTCGTGTAGGAATACACACGACAAAGAAGACAGATTCAAATGTAAGGCTTTACTAGACATTCCAATGGAAGATACAGGAACAGGAGTATACACACAACACAACACAGGACATACGAGACCGGACACAGAGGTGAGGAAGGTGACTGCTTATGAAGGGAGTGCTGATGAGTGATAATGATGGTAAAGGTTTTCAGGTGATGATGAATGCGTGCAGGTGCTGAACAGTACATCCCCCTCTGGCAAGGCGTGTCCTCGCCCTGTAATGGAATATCCAAAGGGGAGGGCCGGAGGGGGTTCAGGAGGTGGATGGAGTGGTGAAATAGAGGATGATGCTGGAGGTGGATCAGGAGGAGGACAGTTGAGCTGGAGGATGAGCCGGGTGGTGACCCAGTCCCCAGCCAGGATGGTGGACATCGGTGGTGGCGCTGGAGGGAGGAGCCATGGTGGTGATGGCCTCAGTGCCACCTTGGGGATGAACGAGGGCGACGGCGATGACGGATGAGGAACCCACGGCACAGAAGGAGGGCAGATGGAGCGGGTCGATGCAGACGACCCAGGCAACCGCGACGGAGCCGCAGCGATGACCCTCTGAGATGGATGCTGGGATCCGGAGGGCTGAGGTGTAGCTGGAGCGACTGAGGGCGGAGGCGGAGCCTGAGGAACGGCGGCGCTAGCCAGAGCAGTAGGGGTGGAGGGACGGAGAGCAACGGACGGCCCGCAAGTCCTTTGCGCAGGTGACGCGACGTCCAACCTGGGTGAAGCCGACGGTTTGAGGAAGCTCCGCGAAGCTGATGGCTCAAAGGTCCCAGCAGACGTCAAGGGAGGGAGGAGCACAGGTGAAGGAGTCAGGGCGACGGGTCGAGGAGGAGAGATGAGGACAGAAGCCGGAGGCGGAGCCACGGGATCCTTACACCCAGAAGGAGGTGGCTCACAGTAGGCCTGCGATGTTACCACGTCACTAAGAGGAGATGACGGTGGTGCAGCGGGACTGATGGGGGACAGCTCGGGCAGGACAGCAGACGTGGTTGAGGTCAGGGAAGAAGGCTGGGATGATGAGTTGACCATGACATGTAGGAGAGGATGTGGGAGAGGGAGGCTGGGATGGACCAGTGAGTCCAGTATAGAGTGGTTAGGCAGCTGGGGAGTTGAGTTGCAGTTGAAAAACTCACTCTAGAGTAGCTTTGGCATCATGGGAGTGGATCGCACTGCCATTCTGCTGACTGCTGGAGACCAAAGGATGGTTTGCTGCTTCCCAGGAGGAATTCGTGGACATCATCTGCCTTATAAAGACCTTTCAGGGGATCTGTTTATTTTGTTTCACTTGTTAGAGTGAAGAGGCCATTTGCTGTTTTCAAGGCCCCAACGCTCACAAGCAACAATGCAAGCCTGCAACAGGTTAGGGGTAAGTAAATAAAGTTTTTTTTTTTTTTTTTAGTTTGTGGGTGTGTGTTAAGGTTATCTTATAGTATTTATAACTACAGTAGCTGTATATAAAAACAATAGAAGTTAATGCTGTATATATTCCCCTGGCTCTCTCAATTATGGTAATTCCGACATGGCGTGAATGCAACTTTAAACATGGCTTGACTTGAATGGGGCACATGAGAGCTGGTGTAAACACATCCATCTCTATGATCAAATGCTTTTTTTTTTTTTTTTTTCCCTTTCATTTTTGTTGTGTGTTTGCTGTGTTATTAAGAGTAAAGCGAGCTGCACATATCATGTAAGTGCCATTCCCAGCAGCGTGGGTGCCAACAAATTGTTTGCAAACAGTATGCCATTGGTCAGGTATTTTGAACTCGAACACCCCCTCTCCCACCCACTTGAAGATTTTCATTAGGGGGCGCTACATATGTACTTACAGACCTAACCTACATAAAACAGACTGTGTGACTATAATAACCTCAAAATGAAGATCAGTATGAAGGTGTGTGCTAGTTATTATTCCCCCGGTGCCAACATTTGTGCCACAGGCTGCCGACCCCTGTAGAATAAAGAAACTGGGATTTTGATGATTAACGGTTCATTTAATTTATGATCACATGGACAGAAAACATGTTGCACACTATAAGTTCCACTATATGGTTCGTTGTTTCATGGTTCGCAACATATCAATACATTGTCCCATCTCTAACTTTTAATCAAGTTTGTTTTATGCCAGAAAATAATATTTTTTTTTCACCTCTAATACTGTTAAATCTAGTAAAATTCTCAAAATCTTGCCAGTGCAGTTATTAATTTTGAAGCAATGTAAAATGCTTCAGCTTGGTAGGTGTCAGGGTTTTGTTCTGTTGTGTCTTTGTTTTCATTGTGTTCACCTTCTGTTTGCTCATCTTCAGTTGACCCAGCTTGCATGTGTTTCTTTGTTTCATCTCATTCACCTGTTGCTCATTAATTAGCTCAATTATTTCCTCGTTTGGTCTTGTGTGTATACATATACTCCCTGTTTGGTTCAGTTCTTTGTCCTATCTCGTCTATATTGGATGGTTGTTTTCAGAGTTTCTCTGTCTGTTCCTGCTAAAATAATAAATGTTATTTTAAAATCCAGAGAATGTCCTTAGGAAATATGAATTAATTTGAGAAAACTCACAAGTTTCAATGTAGCGACTGTTCCTTTAACTGAGCGCAATGTTCAGTCTGTGACCTATATGCGTTTTACTGTTAATAATAAAATGGATCTAATACTGTAATGGAGGAAAATGGGCACAGTATTAATGTAAAGATGGGAATGGAGGGAGAAAAGGTAAAAATAGTGGCTTGTGGTCAGGAACAGTGGAGAAATGACTGACCTTAATTATGTGGATGTCACTATGAAATATTCAGCCAATGAGTATTCCCATCTGCAGGCTCAGCAAAGCCTCATATAGAGTCATATTCAACAGCAGATGTGTGCTGAACGCTGCCCTGGTGAGAGCTGGCCGGTGCCGGGGAAATGGTTTGGTTTGGTAAGATTGGCTTGCATCACCTATGGAATAAATGAATGCTCCCGTTTACTAATACATGGCACAAAATTGTAATTTTAAGTTGAACGTCAACATGAAATTGACTCCATTTACTTTCTTAATACATGTTCCTGGTCTGTGCATATGATTCTAATAATCTTTTATGAAAATTGCTCCACCTCTTAAATTACTTTTCTTTTTCCTTTGGCCTAATATTGCTAGTAGATAGTGTGTGATAGTAGTGCAGCAATTTAATGTTCATTAATGTGCAGAAACAGTAGCAAAAAGATTTGGAAAAAGAGCTTTACTACTACATGAACTAATTATGAGCAATATATTTTGAGAGCATTTATTAATCTTTGTTAATGTTATACTCTAAAAAATGCTGGCTCAAAAAACAACCCAAGTTAAATGTTTGTCCAAATTTCTGGGTAGTTTTATTTAACTCAACTATTGTTTAAAAATGACTGTATTGGTTGCTTAAAATGAACCCCAAATTGACCTTTATTGTAAAGTTTTACCGTGGAGAAGCAGTGAAGGGTAAATTTCATCTTAACCCTGCATCCTATACCATAAATATAGAAACATAAAGGACAAAGTTTACAACATATTCATTGCATACGATTTTTCTGCATAGGTTAAAATTTCAGCAATTACTTGTGATGCTGAAATCTCCTGCTGCTTGTGTAAAAGAGACAAGGATAAACAGAGAGAAGCAGAGAAAGAGATACAACCCGTGTCTCCTGGGATAGAGATCTTATTAACACCCGGAACGCCGCATTATAGGTGGAACAAAGGAGGTTCCGTGCGAGGTTGCCATGGTAATATCCCCTGGGCTTTGTCCTAAAGTGCTCCCTAAATTCAATTAGCTTCCCCCAATTACACTATCACACTGAGCTTGACTAAGCTGCAATGAATCCAAAGTAAGAGTCATTTGTCCAAAAGCAAAATTACCTTTCAACACTGTGAACGCCACCTATATATGAGCAATATCACACAAGTAGTGTGATACGGCTGTATATCGCATATACATATGCATATTTATAGAACAGTTCTTTCTGGTTCTAAAATCTGATTGGCTGAGAGCCGTGTGATATTCTAGTGATAACAGAATGTAGTTGTTTAGACCTGAAATATGTGACTCATATTAATAGCGCCTATTTTACAATTTGTTGAGATGTTTCCAGAGATGTGAGCTCCAGGCCACCAGCGGCCGTTCAGAGCTCATGTACCCGCCGAGAACAGCTTCAACCAGTGCTTCGGGAATTTGCCGCTGGCTCTTATGTAGATAGTGGTTAAATATATAATTAATTTGGGGTATATCAAATGGGCAATCTTTGGTCTTAATAATCTATTATTTGTTCAGAGCAAAACGATTTGGGTTAAGGGGAAAATTAAATTTCATACTTTTTTAATGTTTAGGCTATATTTAACTTAAATCCTGTACTAGAGCGCTGCTTTTGTACGTTTGACTGAATTGTTTGCTTGTGATTTTTATTTATTTGATTGTGTTTATTGTTTGCTTGTGTTTGTCTTTTATAATGGCTATTGTTGCTAATTTGAATGTTGTTCAATAAATATTATTTTATATAAACAATATGCTGTATTTGGTATTGAGAAAGGGTCCATCAATAGTATCAGTAAAAGTTACATTATTACACCATTAGGTGGCGGCAAAGACTCTCTTTATGAGTGAGTCAGAACAAGGAAGTTGTTTTAGCGCTGTGGGAAATCCCAGTAACGAAGGTACATTGAGTCACTTCATTGACGCTTATTGTATTATGTTGAGTAGAGAATTATGGTATTATGAGCGAGAGAGAGATCGACTAAACAAGTGTATTACCTGCATCTGATATAGCATTCACTCTTCAGATCAATATCCATAATATTATATCCATTATAGAAAAATCAGTTTATATGACCACTGAGAAAAGCAATATTTTTGTCTTTGTCCTTTTAAAAGATTTCCCATGACAGCGCTAAAACAACATCCTATTCCCTCTCAATTTGATACTGACTCACACATAAAGGCAGTCTTTGCCGCCATCTAATGGTGTAATAATATAACTTTCACTGAACGGACCCTTTCTCAATACCAAATATGACATATGATTTATATAATATAATACTTATTGAACAGTAATATTTAAATTAACCACAAGCCATTGTAAAAGACAACAGGAAATAAACACAAGTAAACAATTCAGTCAAACGTACAAAAGCAGTGCTCTAGTACAGAATTTAAGTTAAATATAGCCTAAATATAAAGTTATGAAACTTAATTTTCCCCTTAACCAAAGACCAAAGATTGCCTGTTTGATACCACTACCTACATAAGAGCCAGCGGCAAATTCCCGAAGCACTGGCCGAGATGAAGCTGTTCTCGGCGGGTACACGAGCTCTGAACGGCCGCTGACGGCCTGGAGCTCACATCTCTGAAAGCATCTAAACAAATTGTAAAATAGGCGCTATGTTTACATGTGAGTCACATATTTGAGGTCTAAACAACTACATTCTCACCTAAAAACTCTTAAAACTATATTCCGTGACACAACAACAGTAGTATTTATGAAATCATCACTTATGGAGCATACTGCAATAAGCTGCTTTTAAGGAAAATAACTGGTCATTACTGTAGTGTAGGATCTGTCGGAGCATTGGCTCATTGGAAAAACGTGCCTCTACCTACATTTCTGCAAAACTCCACAACATAAATATACATAAAATGCATTGTTTCCAGCTGAAATGAACACCAGAAACAGTAAAACACCAACAATGTGCATTCTTTTTCACAGAAATCTTTACAGGGGCAGATTATTAATAAAGACTTATTTTTGAGCACGATACTATGATATGCGCTCAAAACACTTTTACCATGGTTTGTAAACTAATACATTTTGAGGTTTGCATCACATAACCAGCTCCATATGTGTGGCTTTTCTGATGTGGTAAACTTGCTTGGAAGCTCACCTGGTACAGCATTGTGATGTGAAGCGCTCGGGTACGAGTCCCGTGAAACATGAGTCTTGTAGAAGCAAAATCAAAAGTGTTTATCTCACGTTTGCTTTTGCTAACACTATCGGTCATGTTTAGTGTAGGTGCTACGTTATTTTCAATCATGATAGAGCATTAACCTTTCAGCGCCACTCACCGGACATTTCATTTCCCAAATGCAGCGTACCACAAACAGTGTAATAAAATATTGTCAGATTCAAGCTCATCTGTTGAAAATGAACTCATTGGACATTTCACAGTGTTGAGAAATGTGCAAGAAGCCACGTAATATCATTTTGCATAAATGTCGCCACAGGCATATTTTTACACTACGCCTGTTAAAAAATGTTATTAAAAATATTTCTAAATCAAACCAATCTAAGTATTCAATCCTCAAAAAAAAAATAAAAAAAAATAAAGGTTAAATATATGCAAAAACTCAGACTGCACACCAGACAGTGAAATATTTATGTGAAGTGGTTCAGGCTGAATTAATTGCATGAGTGTGGAGAGAGAAAAAAGAAAGAAAGATGTACATCAAAACAGTGTGCACGTCTATACTCCTGTTATCTGAGCCCCAAGGTTCCTCTGCACTTCATAATGTGTTTTCCATTGGCCTTCAGTTTATTCTGTATATGTGGAGCAGTGTAAATCTGCCTGGTTTCACTCGCTATCACGTTTTCTCGTAGCCATGAGGTTCTTTTTTTGTGTGTGTGACAACTTGATTGATTCAGATTATCTTTGATTTAAGGATTAGGTTGAGTGAATCTCTATTTGCTGTTCCCAAGACCTTTCTGTCATTGAGCGACAGATATATTTATTGTGATGGAGCTGTAGCTTTAATATTATATCTCAATCTTGCAGCATTGTACTTCTTTGACACATTAAAATGGGCCTTTCCTCTGTGTAACAAATACTGTTTTTAGTTTTTCTACTTCACAGTTTTGTTTAATTCAATGTGCTACTTGCTGCTTCTTTGTAATTAATTGTGAAATTTAGCCGTTTCTGAGTGAAAATTGTTTCTACACCATTTTTGTTTTTCAGTGTGTGCATAAAGTCGAAAGAAAAATGGCAGGCACTGCAGGTTTTCTGTAATGAAAATGTGTTTCAGATGAATCACATATATATATTTTTTTTGGAATATTGTT